>NC_133324.1:328685686-328740686 GCF_042186555.1 Aquarana catesbeiana | reverse complement strand
GACATGATATGATTATGATAAAGAAAAAGGGAGTTATTTAACATAAGGAAGAGGTTTTAGCTAGGTAAACCCTAATGGCCCTAATGGCTCTGACAACATCCAGACAATGGAGTGAAATCTCTATGGAATGCTTTAGGGAGGATAGTGGGAAGGGAGGAGAATATCCTCATTGAGGTGAAAAAGAATAGACCATTTTGGATAGGAAGGTCAGTCTAGGTCTCAAGACCATCTAATTGCATTGTAAGTTTAGAAAAGCTTCTATACAAGAGTGAGCCACCAACTCAGAAACATGCCTGACAGAGGGGATGGCCACCAAAAAGGTCACTTTACTGTTGAGTTCCTCCAATGGGATATCTCAGAGTAGTACCAGATTAGAGTCCCAGGGAGACACTGTGGGTCAAAGTGAGGAATTAACATGAGCCACACCTCATATAAAAGGTCTTAGCAAGAAAGTGTAAAGCCAAAAGGTCTTGACAAGAATGGATAGGGAAGAAGCTTGTCCTTTGAGAGTTCCAAGAACCAGGTGCTGATCTAGTCCAGATGGGAGGAAGGCTGGGATGTGAGTGTTGAGGAGCCCACTTCCACACCAGCCAAAACAGGCCTTGCTGTGATGGTTGTTCTCAAGACAAGCAGATTTTCAACAAGATGGGAATGACAGAATCACTAATGCGCCTATCTTTTTAGGGCCTGGGTTTCAATAGCCATGTTAAAGCCAGCAAATGAGAAGCAGGGTGGCCTTGGGGAAGGAAATCTAGCCTGTTTAGAAACCCCCAAGACATGTCCACCAGGAGTCTGAGTATGCATGTACCAAGTTTTCCTGGGCTAATTTTGGCCCAGGAACCTGTTCCCCTTCTTTATTGTGGAGCAGTCGAGAGAGAAGCTTCACTGGAGGGAATGCATAAACCTGACTGAATGGGGTCCAAAGAATCACCAGGGCACCCACCACAGAGGCCAGGGGATTCCTGGATCTGGTAACAAACTTGTCCAGTTTCTAGTTGAATCTGGAGGCCATGATGTTCACCATTTCTAACTAACATCAGAAGATCTCGGTGTGAGGGGACCACTCTAAGTCCAGGCGTTGTCCTGCCAATTTTCCACTAGCGGTACGTGGCCGAGAGTAATAGGTTACTAAAGGTGAACTTATACTTTAATTCTGTGAATTTTCTTGTTTTTATTCATAATTTATTATCTGAATATATGTAAACAATCATTATCTAATTGGTGCATGTATGTGAGCAACCAGGATTGTTTCTGACCCATTGAAGGCAGTTTCTTTTATATCAAGGTTCTATGTCTTGTGCAACCTAGCTATGATTACGGCCCTTTGAGGCAGAAAAATTCTGCTACAATAAAGAACAGATTTGAAGGATTATGCTGTGCTGGATACTTGCTTTGCTTACACAGTACTTTGCCTACAAGGATGGATAATTTATGTGCACTTGTATGGGTGGAAAATCTACATAAAAAGGGTGACCTGTATGCATTCTGTTTTGAAACTGCTAGTGAGCCCCGATAAAAAATACCTGGATCCTGGTAGAAGTGTCAGTAAAGCAGTAAAGAAAACAAAAATAAAATGGTTTTGAGAGGTGTAACGAAACGTCCCACACTCCGCTTGAGTGCTTTAGTCAAATACTGCTTCCTCCTAGTCTGAATATAGATATCAGATATTCCAGCCGCTAACAACCAGAAAACAAGACAATACTCATTTGGTTGCTGAACATGGACTGTTTTTTAGAACAAGAATACAGTTTTATATACCAGTTGAAGAGGAGGTCCATCCCTCCTACTCTAACAATACACCTGTAACCAGAAACCTAATTAACATGAGCTAGTTATCTAATCATTTACCCAGACTTGGTGACTCAGAGATATGACCTTTCAGGGTAGACTTGCCATCTCCTCACTCAACTTACAATACACATAAAAGTATAAACACATCCCCCAATAGTTTGCTAGGAGACAAAGGTGTGTTAATGAGCACAATAAACTATTGGGAGAGAGACCCAGGCTTTCCAGATCTCATCACCATTCCTTTCACATACATCTGTCCACCGAATCCCAAGCTGGCAGAGACCATCATGGCCTCCTTAATAATGTCCTTTTGCATTACATAACAGAATAACTTCCTAAATGCTTGTAGCTCCCTCAAATGCTGTGGCTTCAAACCAGCCACCTCTGTTAGCAACAACTTAAATACCAAAGACTTTCACCTGTTGCTGACTTGGCATGCCTAACTTCTTTGTTGCTGACCTTCACTACTCTGTCTGCCCTATGCCAAAACCCTTCACTTAATCACGAACATACTCTGGTCTGATGTCTTTGCAGTGTAACCCTCCTTTACCTGCTACCACCTTCTGGGGACCTCTAGGGTTTCCCCACCATCAGGAGCTCTGTTGAAGACCAAATGATACTTAGATTCCCCACCCTGAGAGAGCCCACGTCTCCTGCCAGAGATTATCAAAACAGTGGCAGTATATCACAAAGTTTTAAAACTTTCTGCGTCCCTTGATGGACGAAAAGTAAATATTTTGATAAGAAAATTACCATGTAATAAAATAACAAATGCAGTTCAACTTAAGAAGTGAATTGTACCATTTGTATTTTTTATTATTTAACTTTTTCTATTCTACTATATATTTTATACATTATATTTAACTTTTTCTGATTTCTGCAACAATTAAAACTGTCTCATGAAAAAAATCATATTAATTTAATAACCGTCAATTACGCATGTGTTATTATTTGGACCATATTCCAAAAAACGTCTAAATTATCCTATTTTCTATAATTACCTTTGCTTGGCTTCCTTAATTCGTTTCTTAACATCTGCCTCCCGACGGATTGTAATTGCAGCATTCTGCACTTGCCTTAGAGAAGCCTGGACAGGAGAAAAAGATATAGACCTGGAGTTTTTACAATTATTAGCAACAGAAGGCTTACAACAATTTATCATCACAGACAATTTAAAAAGACTGTTAAAAGTAGTACTATAGGCAAAACTTTTTTTGGATAGAGTAAAGGAGGGTTACAACCCATGTCAGTTTATTTTTTGCCATCTGTGTCCCATTGGGGAGATTTCCTGTCCCATGTTGAAAACAGGAAGTGGGAAAATCTCTGCAAATTAAAGGAATTCTTTGGGGAATCCCAGGTCACCAGAACTAGTGTCTTCATTGGATGATTTCCCTTCTATTACTTTTCTGGGGGCAACCCAAAATTCTGGATTTTCTTTTACTTTTTTGATGATAATGGTAAATAGGACAAAGAGGATAAATCACTCTAACAGGTGCACAGATAGCGATAAAAACATGACAGGTGTTCTAATCCCTCTGCACTCTCTCAACAGGTTACAAAAAAAAAAAAAGTTGCCTTAAGTTATACTTGAACCCCTTTACTGCAACTGTCGTAAGGCTTGTGGGGATGGCAGCAGGGGTTTTACAGACACTCCCAGCAGCTGTGTGTACACTCTACAAGCTGAAAGAGTGCTTTCTAAAGAAAGCGATCCATTGGCCCAACCCCCCATGCTTCCTGAGCTTTGCTGTCCCACCTCGGGACCCACATGGTAGGCATTGCTGGGTTGAGGGGAGGAAGACCAGCAAACATCTGTGTTTTTACATGCACAATCAAGTTTTTTTACATGCTTACTTTTTTTTTTATACTTTTTTTTTATTTACTTGCAATGTGTCTTTGACCTTGCTAGAAAGTTTGACTAATCAATTCCCAAGCACAGCCACCTCACTCTATGGAAATCATAGCCCTCTATAGCCCTTAAATGACCAGCACTCTATGCGGGGGGGTAGCTGTTTTTGACAGGTACCGCTCCCCACTTCCGGGCGATCGGGACGAGGCCCGATCTCAAGGAAGTTCGGCCCCCTCCTCCTTCCGCTATACCAATTAGAAAGCGCAGCGTGCTCCGTGCATGCACAGTAGAGGAACCGGCTGCAAAGCCGAAAGGCTTGCTGGGTTTCCTTACAAGGAATGGCGTGGCTGCAGTGCTGACATTGTGGGCTCCCTGGACAGGTAAGTGTCCATATATTAAAAGCCTCTTTACAAATGACCCTATTTTGGAAAGTAGACACCCCAAGCTATTTGCTGAGAGGTATAGTGAGTATTTTGCAAACCTCACTTTTTGTCACAAAGTTTTGAAAATTGAAAAAAAAAAAGTTTTCTTGTCTTTCTTCATTTTCAAAAACAAATGAGAGCTACAAAATACTCACCATGCCACGAAGCAAATATCTTGGGGTGTCTACTTTCCAAAATGGGGTCATTTGGGGGGGGGGGGTGCCACCTGGGCATTCCATGGCCTCTTAACCACTTGACGACCGCCTCACGCCGATGTACGTCGGCAAAGTGGCACGGACAGGCAAAATCACGTACAGGGTACGTGATTTGCCTTCCGCGGGTGGGGGGTCCGATCGGACCCCCCCCCGGTGCCCGAGGCGGTCGTCTTTTGTCCAGCGGCGATCGGTGATGAGGGGGAGACCATCCGTTCGTGGCCCCCCCCTCGCGATCGCCGCCGGCCAATGAAAACACTCCTTTGCTGCTGTATGCTAAACAGCAGCAAAGGAAGTGATGTCATCTCCCCTCGGGTCGGTATTTTCCGTTCCGGCCCGAGGAGAGAAGACATCTATGTGAGTGCACCAACACACACACACACAGTAGAACATGCCAGGCACACAAAACACCCCGATCCCCCCCCCCGATCGCCCCCCCGATCCCCCCCCAATCACCCCCCCCCCCCCCCTGTCACAAACTGACACCAGCAGTTTTTTTTTTTTGTTTTTGTTTTTTTTTTCTGATTACTGCATAGTGTCAGTTTGTGACAGTTACAGTGTTGGGACAGTGAGTATTACCCCCCTTTAGGTCTAGGGTACCCCCCTAACCAAGTTTTAACCCCTTGATCACCCCCTGTCACCAGTGTCACTAAGCGATCATTTTTCTGATCGCTGTATTAGTGTCGCTGGTGACGCTAGTTAGTGAGGTAAATATTTAGGTTCGCCGTCAGCGTTTTATAGCGTCAGGGACCCCCATATACTACCTAATAAATGTTTTAACCCCTTGATTGCCCCCTAGTTAACCCTTTCACCACTGATCACCGTATAACCGTTACGGATGACGCTGGTTAGTTCGTTTATTTTTTATAGTGTCAGGGCACCCGCCGTTTATTACCAAATAAAGGTTTAGCCCCCTGATCGCCCGGCGGTGATATGCGTCGCCCCAGGCAGCGTCAGATTAGCGCCAGTACCGCTAACACCCACGCACGCAGCATATGCCTCCCTTAGTGGTATAGTATCTGATCGGATCAATATCTGATCCGATCAGATCTATACTAGCGTCCCCAGCAGTTTAGGGTTCCCAAAAACGCAGTGTTAGCGGGATCAGCCCAGATACCTGCTAGCACCTGCGTTTTGTGCCTCCGCCCAGCCCACCCAAGTGCAGTATCGATCGATCACTGTCACTTACAAAACACTAAACGCATAACTGCAGCGTTCGCAGAGTCAGGCCTGATCCCTGCGATCGCTAACAGTTTTTTTGGTAGCATTTTGGTGAACTGGCAAGCACCAGCCCCAGGCAGCGTCAGATTAGCGCCAGTACCGCTAACACCCACGCACGCACCGTACACCTCCCTTAGTGGTATAGTATCTGAACGGATCAATATCTGATCCGATCAGATCTATACTAGCGTCACCAGCAGTTTAGGGTTCCCAAAAACGCAGTGTTAGTGGGATCAGCCCAGATACCTGCTAGCACCTGCGTTTTGCCCCTCCGCCCGGCCCGGCCCAGCCCACCCAAGTGCAGTATCGATCGATCACTGACACTTACAAAACACTAAACGCATAACTGCAGCGTTCGCAGAGTCAGGCCTGATCCCTGCGATCGCTAACGTTTTTTGGTAGCGTTTTGGTGAACTGGCAAGCGCCAGCGGCCTAGTACACCCCGGTCGTAGTCAAACCAGCACTGCAGTAACACTTGGTGACGTGGCGAGTCCCATAAGTGCAGTTGAAGCTGGTGAGGTGGCAAGCACAAGTAGTGTCCCGCTGCCACCAAAAAGACAAACACAGGCCCGTCATGCCCATAGTGCCCTTCCTGCTGCATTCGCCAATCCTAATTGGGAACCCACCGCTTCTGCAGCGCCCGTACTTCCCCCATTCACATCCCCAACCAAATGCAGTCGGCTGCATGAGAGGCATTTTTATGTCCTCCCGAGTACCCCTACCCAACGAACCCCCCAAAAAAGATGTCGTGTCTGCAGCAAGCGCGGATATAGGCGTGACACCCTCTATTATTGTCCCTCCTGTCCTGACAATCCAGGTCTTTGCATTGGTGAATGTTTTGAACGCTACCATTCACTAGTTGAGTATTAGCGTAGGGTACAGCATTGCACAGACTAGGCACACTTTCACAGGGTCTCCCAAGATGCCATCGCATTTTGAGAGACCCGCACCTTGAACCGGTTACCGTTATAAAAGTTAGTTACAAAAAAAGTGTAAAAAAAAAAAAAAATATGAAATAAAAAAAAATAGTTGTTGTTTTATTGTTCTCTCTCTCTCTATTCTCTCTCTCTATTGTTCTGCTCTTTTTTACTGTATTCTATTCTGCAATGTTTTATTGTTATTGTTATTGTTATTATGTTTTATCATGTTTGTTTTTCAGGTGTGTAATTATTTACACTTTACTGTGCTTTATTGTTAACCATTGTTAACCATTTTTTTGTCTTCAGGTATGCCATTCACGACTTTGAGTGGTTATACCAGAATGATGCCTGCAGGTTTAGGTATCATCTTGGTATCATTCTTTTCAGCCAGCGGTCGGCTTTCATGTAAAAGCAATCCTAGCGGCTAATTAGCCTCTAGACTGCTTTTACAAGCCGTGGGAGGGAAAGCCCCCCCCCCCCCCACCGTCTTCCGTGTTTTTCTCTGGCTCTCCTGTCTCAACAGGGAACCTGAGAATGCAGCCGGTGATTCAGCCAGCTGACCATAGAGCTGATCAGAGACCAGAGTGGCTCCAAACATCTCTATGGCCTAAGAAACCGGAAGCTACGAGTATTTCATGACTTAGATTTCGCCGGATGTAAATAGCGCCATTGGGAAATTGGGGAAGCATTTTATCACACCGATCTTGGTGTGGTCAGATGCTTTGAGGGCAGAGGAGAGATCTAGGGTCTAATAGACCACAATTTTTTCAAAAAAGAGTACCTGTCACTACCTATTGCTATCATAGGGGATATTTACATTCCCCGAGATAACAATAAAAATGATTAAAAAAAAAATATGAAAGGAACAGTTTAAAAGTAAGATTAAAAAAGCAAAAAAATAATAAAGAAAAAAAAAAAAAAAAAAACACCCCTGTCGCCCCCTGCTCTCGCGCTAAGGCGAACGCAAGCGGCGGTCTGTCGTCAAACATAAACAGCAATTGCACCATGCATGTGAGGTATCACCGCGAAGGCCAGATCGAGTGCAGTAATTTTTCCAGTAGACCTCCTCTGTAAATCTAAAGTGGTAACCTGTAAAGGCTTTTGAAGGCTTTTAAACATGTATTTATTTTGTTGCCACTGCACGTTTGTGCGCAATTTTAAAGCATGTCATGTTTGGTATCCATGTACTCGGCCTAAGATCATCTTTTTTATTTCATCAAACATTTGGGCAATATAGCGTGTTTTAGTGCATTAAAATTAAAAAAAGTGTGTTTTTTCCCCAAAAAATGCGTTTGAAAAATCGCTGCGCAATTACTGTGTGAAAAAAAAAAATGAAACACCCACCATTTTAATCTGTAGGGCATTTGCTTTAAAAAAATATATAATGTTTGGGGGTTCAAAGTAATTTTTTTGCAAAAAAAAAAAACTTTTTCATGTAAACAATAAGTGTCAGAAAGGGCTTTGTCTTCAAGTGGTTAGAAGAGTGGGTGATGTGTGACATAAGCTTCTAAATGTTGTGCATAAAATGCCAGGACAGTTCAAAACCCCCCCAAATGACCCCATTTTGGAAAGTAGACACCCCAAGCTATTTGCTGAGAGGCATGTCGAGTCCATGGAATATTTTATATTGCGACACAAGTTGCGGGAAAGAGACAAATTTTTTTTTTTTTTTTTTTTTTTTTGCACAAAGTTGTCACTAAATGATATATTGCTCAAACATGCCATGGAAATATGTGAAATTACACCCCAAAATACATTCTGCTGCTTCTCCTGAGTACGGGGATACCACATGTGTGAGACTTTTTGGGAGCCTAGCCGCGTACGGGACCCCGAAAACCAAGCACCGCCTTCAGGCTTTCTAAGGGCGTGAATTTTTGATTTCACTCTTCACTGCCTATCACAGTTTCGGAGGCCATGGAATGCCCAGGTGGCACAAAACCCCCCCAAATGACCCCATTTTGGAAAGTAGACACCCCAAGCTATTTGCTGAGAGGTATAGTGAGTATTTTGCAGACCTCACTTTTTGTCACAAAGTTTTGAAAATTGAAAAAAGAAAAAAAAAAAATGTTTTTTCTTGTCTTTCTTCATTTTCAAAAACAAATGAGAGCTGCAAAATACTCACCATGCCTTTCAGCAAATAGCTTGGGGTGTCTACTTTCCAAAATGGGGTCATTTGGGGGGGTTTTGTGCCACCTGGGCATTCCATGGATTCCGAAACTGTGATAGGCAGTAAAGAGTGAAATCAAAAATTTTCACCCTTAGAAATCCTGAAGGCAGTGATTGGTTTTCGGGGTCCAGTACGCGGCTAGGCTCCCAAAAAGTCCCACACATGTGGTATCCCCATACTCAGGAGAAGCAGCTAAATGTATTTTGGGGTGCAATTCCACATATGCCCATGGCCTGTGTGAACAATATATCATTTAGTGACAACTTTATGAAAAAAAAAAAAAAAAAAAAAAAAAAAGTGTCACTTTCCCGCAACTTGTGTCAAAATATAAAATATTCCATGGACTCAATATGCCTCTCAGCAAATAGCTTGGGGTGTCTACTTTCCAAAATGGGGTCATTTTGGGGGGTTTTGTGCCACCTGGGCATTCCATGGCCTCCGAAACTGTGATAGGCAGTGAAGAGTGAAAGCAAAAATTTACACCCTTAGAAATCCTGAAGGCGGTGATTGGTTTTCGGGGCCCCGTACGCGGCTAGGCTCCCAAAAAGTCCCACACATGTGGTATCCCCATACTCAGGAGAAGCAGCTAAATGTATTTTGGGGTGCAATTCCACATAGGCCCATGGCCTGTGTGAGCAATATATCATTTAGTGACAACTTTTTGTAAATATTTTTTTTTTTTTTTTTTTTTGTCATTTTTCAATCACTTGGGACAAAAAAAATAAATATTCAATGGGTTCAACATGCCTCTCAGCAATTTCCTTGGGGTGTCTACTTTCCAAAATGGGGTCATTTGGGGGGGTTTTGTACTGCCCTGCCATTTTAGCACCTCAAGAAATGACATAGGCAGTCATAAACTAAAAGCTGTGTAAATTCCAGAAAATGTACCCTAGTTTGTAGACGCTATAACTTTTGCGCAAACCAATAAATATACGCTTATTGACATTTTTTTTACCAAAGACATGTGGCCGAATACATTTTGGCCTAAATGTATGACTAAAATTTAGTTTATTGGATTTTTTTTATAACAAAAAGTAGAAAATATCATTTTTTTTCAAAATTTTCGGTCTTTTTCCGTTTATAGCGCAAAAAATAAAAACCGCAGAGGTGATCAAATACCATCAAAAGAAAGCTCTATTTGTGGGAAGAAAAGGACGCAAATTTCGTTTGGGTACAGCATTGCATGACCGCGCAATTTGCAGTTAAAGCGACGCAGTGCCAAATTGGAAAAAGACCTCTGGTCCTTAGGCAGCATAATGGTCCGGGGCTCAAGTGGTTAAACTGATAGGCAGTGAAGAGTGAAATCAAAAATTTACACCCTTAGAAATCCTGAAGGCGGTGATTGGTTTTCGGGGCCCCGTACGCGGCTAGGCTCCCAAAAAGTCCCACACATGTGGTATCCCCATACTCAGGAGAATGTATTTTGGGGTGCAATTCCACATATGCCCATGGCCTGTGTGAGCAATATATCATTTAGTGACAACTTTTTGTAATTTTTTTTTTTGTCATTATTCAATCACTTGGGACAAAAAAATTAATATTCAATGAGCTCAACATGCCTCTCATAAATTTCCTTGGGGTGTCTACTTTCCAAAATGGGGTCATTTGGGGGAGTTTTGTACTGCCCTGCCATTTTAGCACCTCAAGAAATGACATATGCAGTCATAAACTAAAATCTGTGTAAATTCCAGAAAATGTACCCTAGCTTGTAGACGCTATAACTTTTGCGCAAACCAATAAATATACACTTGACATTTTTTTTACCAAAGACATGTGGCAGAATACATTTTGGCCTAAATGTATGACTAAAATTGAGTTTATTGGATTTTTTTTATAACAAAAAGTAGAAAATATAATTTTTCTTCAAAATTTTCGGTCTTTTTCCGTTTTTTGCGCAAAAAATAAAAACGGCAGAGGTGATCAAATACCATCAAAAGAAAGCTCTATTTGTGGGAAGAAAAGGACACAAATTTCGTTTGGGTACAGCATTGCATGACCGCACAATTAGCAGTTAAAGCGACGCAGTGCCAAATTGGAAAAAGTCCTCTGGTCCTTAGGCAGCATAATGGTCCGGGGCTGAAGTGGTTAATAGCGTCCACCGCAAAACATAAGGCCCTGGGTAGGTCGGCCAAGCTCCGGGCCTGCTGAGCAGGTACAAATTTAATGACCTGCTTCATTTAGTCTTTTAGTGATTGGCAAATGCCAATTGCTGCTACTGCAGGTTGAGTCACTGCACAAGCCATAGCAAAAGAGGTCTTAAGCAAAGATTCCAGTTTTTTTATCTACTGGATCTCTAAACACCTGGACATTGTCCACTGGACAAGTTAGATAAAACGTATGTCAAGGGTGCTCAGAATGTCAGGACCAGGCAGTTAGTTTTTTTGTTGGATGGATGAAGTGGTCTTCAAACACTTAGGGCTGCACTCAAAGAGGGAAGCAATCTCTAATAGAAAACAAATAAAAGAAAAAAAAAAGGCGCCTCTAAGTGCAGAATTAAAACTTTTAATATCCCCAAACAAAAAAAAAAAAAAAAAAACACTTACAGAATCAAGGATAAGAAAAGGCATATCATGGATGTATGAAGCAGGTGATCCGGCATCAGGAGGTCCCAGTGTATCACAGCTCTCCAGGGATAACGATATACAGCAGCAGAAGGTCCCAGGATAACCATCAGGTGAACACCCCAGGCTCTGGGAACACTGGTGAAGCAATCGCGTCGTCTGAGTAAGCATGGAGCATGAATCCTGGAAATGACATCAGCGGGAGGGGACAACAACCAGCATGGACCGCAAACAGGAAATATGTCATCAAAATGGGACGCGTTTCGGAACTACTGATTGGTTCCTTCTTCAAGCCAATGACATTGCTTCAGCGATTGCTTCACCAGTGTTCCCAGAGCCTGGGGTGTTCACCTGCTGGTTATCCTGGGACCTTCTGCTGCTGCATATCATTATCCCTGGAGAGCTGTGATACACTGGGACCTCCTGATGCCGGATCACCTGCTTCATACATCCATGATATGCCTCTTCTTATCCTTGATTCTGTAAGCGTTTTTAATTTTGTTTGGGGATATTAAAAGTTTTAATTCTGCACTTAGAGGCGCCTTTTTTTTCTTCTTTTATTTGTTTTTCACTGGACACGTTAGACTCTTATTCATGCAAGAAATAGCAGCATCAACTGCCGGCACACTCCATTTCTTGGTGAATTTTTCCTCCATAGGATAAAGCAAAGAAAACTTTTTAGGAGGAAGAAAATGCTCATCTGGGTGCTCCCAATCAGCATATATAAGCCGCTCCAATAATGGGTGGAGTGGAAAGGCATGCAAGGCCTGTGGGGGTTTTAGAAAACCCAAAGAGGGAACCGAAGTTTCGGCCGCCTCAGCTGAGGGTAACTTATAAGCTGAACGAACCATCTCTGTAAGAGACTGCACTTGCAATTTTTGGGATTGCAAGCCTGAGAAAGGTTCTTCCGAAACTGACCCTTTAGAGGAAGAATCATCAGTCAGTCCCTCTTCCCGGTCCCCTGATGGTGACTCATCATCAGCCCAGCAAGGCAAGCAAACACCAGGTATGTTTTTAGATTTGCACACCCTCTAGTGGCGAAAGACAGTCAAGACAACATCTACTCAAACAGGAAGAAAGCCATATGTGAACCTACTCAAACAGGAAGAAATCCATAAGTGAACCATATTCCGTGTTCTATAGGATTGTCTTCACATAACTTTCCCGCCGCAGGATACTGCTGGAGGCAAGACAGACACAATCTTCACCCATCACGGCGGGCCAAGTCATGACAGACCTTCAGGGACTGGGTCCCCACTTATGGGGTTCCTCCTCCCTGGACCTGTATAGCCCACTGCCAGGAAACTTTAGGTATTCAGATGAAATACCAAAGTGCTGGATCCCAGGGTCCAGCTCTCAAAGGAGAAGCATTACAGGCATAACCTCCTTCCACGAGGCTCGGGTACCATCCACCTTGGCATAGCTCCTTGACCCAGTAAGGATCCTATAGTGGAGCTTTCTTTAGCACTTCTTTAACCGTGATCACCACCTTAGACACTGGCAAAAAAAAAAAAAAACAACTGAGGTACTCCCTGTATGGGAGAGGTTATATAGAGGGAGACTTCCTGTCTTGGCTGTGCCAGTGTCCATCACCTGAAGGTGGCCTATAACCCACATAGTAATTACTATGGCTGCTCTGTGTCCCATGATGTACGATAAAGAGAAAAGTGAAAGTCTTTAATTGTCATATGATTAGAGTAGGACAATTTTTAAGCTCTGTACAGCTGTTTACATGAAAACAAGTAAAAGCAGACAGTCTTGCCTGTAGAAAAACATTTTTTTAAGAAGAAATTATATCAAAACTACTACTCTCTACCAACCCAATAAGTAGAAACCAAAAAGTTACATAAAATTTATAACTCACAGGGGAGTATGATGGAGAGCGGATAGTGAGAACTTCACTCTTATAATTTGACCCTTAATCTCTGAGCATTCTACTTGAGGTTAAGTGTAATGAGAGATGTGGCAATTACTAATCTATGTTGGCAAAAGTAGGAGGAACAACAAATTCTAGTGAATGAAAAAAAAAAGACCCACAACCTAATGTGGCCAAGAAAGACCAGCCAGTCTAAGTGCACAAGAGCTCCAGGTCTGGCCAGACAACTAATCTTCCAAAGTGAGATTTATCAGAAAAAACACTGAATCAGCTAGAAAGCAATAGCCTAAAAAAGGTGTGTTTAGAGACTACTAGAGACACGGATTTTCAAACGAGGTGGATGGAGGACTCTCCCCTCACCAGGACATTGTATTTCGACAGCGGTGACTGCCTGCTGTCAGAATACACTGACCAGTGCAGCAGCCACTGATCGAATGAAAATTGTACAGCATGTCTATTTGAAAATCGAACTGTCCAACTGAACGATCAGCTTCTGCTGAACAGAGAAGGCTACACAGTAGTTGAAATTCAGCCAGTCCCCCGCTGAACCAGCTAAATTTTGAACTGTGTGTACCCAGCTAAAGTCTACCAGAGAACTCAGATTTTAAACCCACAAAGTAGTCGCAACTAAACAGGGGGGTGCAACAGAAAAACCTCAGCCAGTCCCTAGCTCTAGAATGGGAAGATGGAATCAACCAGATAGTGATCAGGATAAAGCCGAAAACCCCTTCTTTCGTCCCTGATTCTAGCCATAAATCTACCAATGTTCCATATCCCTCAAATCTGGTGAAGCGTGATCCTCTGTGGAGCAATGAACAAGTGACTTATTAGTACAGAAATTTTTGTTGGAATGGAGGCAAAACAAGAAAATTGCCCAAAACCTTCTTTAGTAGGTTTCGAATCAGTCAAGAAATTAGTTTTCAGAAACAGTGTCAAGCATTGAGGTAATGGCATGGTTCTACAGCTAATAATCTCTCTGCAGCTAACTTTTTCCACTAGAGCCCAGTTGCTCTGTATTTTGTTAACTTGAGCTAGATTGTATGCGCCTGTGTGGTACCCAAAAGTGTTCATAGGCAATGCTTTAAAAGCCTTTACAGGTCATCCATTTAGGGCTGGTTCACGCCAGATGCAGTCCAGTGAGTTTTAATTCTGTATCAAAAACGAATGGACAGTGAGTATTTAATATGAATTTCAATGGCCTAGTTCACACCAGTGAACATCAAAAATGCACTGGAACGCACATGTCCTTAACTGAGATGAAAAGCAAAAAAGGGAGGGGAAAACAACGCACTGGAAAATATAAAAAATGGGCATGCAAAAATGCATCCAGAAACTGTGGTGTGAACCGGCCTTTGGGGTTAACTGTGGACAATAGTCGAAGAATTACTTTTTTCACTCTGGCATGCACAGTAGTAACTACTATGTGTAACATAAATGCCGATTTAGTAGATATTCACACCCTCTGCACAAGTTTACATTTATGCCTGTACCTGGGGGCAGGGTGCTTTAAAATGTTTTTGTCACAGTTTAAAAACAGAGAAGCTGTATGGGGCTCCACCCACACAGCAGTATAGTTCATTCACAGAGATCTGTGAATAAATGAGAGCGACAGATGGCTTGTAGTTGTCAATCAACTACAAGGGTGCTCTTTCTGCACTTAACTGTCTGCCCGTACAGGAGGTATGGGCAGACAGCTGTACTGAGTGTCTGCAGGAGTCTGAAATTGCACCTGCAATCTGTTGATCAAGGTGCAATGCTCTGCAGGTTCCTAAGAAAAAAATAAAATGAATAAATGCACAAATTAATAAATGTCACCTTTGAAGGAGTGTGGAATCATTTTCACCTGAAAGCCGACAATCTGCTTGACAGATGATAAAAAAAAAAAAAAACACAACATCTATAGATGTAAGTATACATGTATAGACTTACTGTACATCATACGCTATATATGTATGCCTACATCTACAGATGTAAGCATACATATAGAGGTAGATTTACTAAAACTGTTGCACTCAGAATCTGGTGCATCTGTACATAATAACCAATCAGCTTCTAACCTCAGTTTGTTCAATTAAGCTTTGGCAATAAAATCTAAAAGCGGATTGGTTTCTATTAAGAGTTGCACCAGATTTTGCACTCTCCAGCTTTAGTAAATAACCCCCATAGTGTGTTTAAAATCCCATGCTGCCACCGAAGTCAGCCTTACATCGGTGGCAGCCAAAGGGTTAAAAAGATCTCAACAATGCACTATGCCTTACCCTTGATTCCCGAGACAAGTCATCTCCGAGTCGAGACTCCATGGCTCGTGCTTTGCTCTCTGCTTCCCGTGCCTTTTCCTCCGCTAAAAACCAAACGAAAATTTAGCAGATTTTACCTACAATTTAACTTCTATTCCAAAACTCTATTTTGAATGCATGACAAAAAAAAAAATATTTTTGTTGCAGAACTAATAATTAAGCAAAAATACTCACTGCGCAGTTAACCACTAAGGGCTTGTTTACACTTGCTTCAAAATGTGGCATGACATGTTTTTTTTAAAGCAATCCGAATATCAATCAAAGCACCCTCCCTCACTAAATAAAATGGTTACCTTACTAAAGCAAAGCAAATGCAACAGTGTGAACAGGACTGTTCACATTGTTGCATTTGCTTTGTTTTAAAAATTATACCCCATGTCTATCTTGGTGCTTCAAAGTGTCTCCAAAGCCCCCATAAAAGTCATCACAATGCTTACTAACAGCACCTGCAGCATTGTGAGGGGCATTTATTCAGAGTTAGCTTTATTTTATAGGTATGAGATATCCCAGGACACACTGGGAAAACAAGCAGCGAACCGGAAAGACATCAGTAGCCACTCCTGGTTAATGTATATATATTCTGGAGGCGTCTGGTGCAGACTTCACATCTGTGTGCAGCAGCAGGATGGTAAGCAGGGTCCAGGACCCGAGCAACTAGTAGACAGCACACGTGGTTCGCAATGTGGGAATGCTATAGCGAAAAGTGAGCGGGTTCCAGGGAGAGAGGACTGAGCAGCAGAGGATCAGCAGAGCTGGGGGCCAGAACAGGAGAAACTAGCATATGTAACACATGGTAAGTAGCATAGGAGCAATATAGCAGGAGGTGAGCAGGGACTAGAGAGAGAGAAATGACTGAGTGGCGGAGAATCAGCAGAGCTGGGGACCAGGGTTGGAGAAACTAGAAGATGTCACACATGGTGTGCAGCATGGGAGCAACATAACAGGAGGTGAGTGGGGACTGGAGAGAGGGGAAGATCAGGAAATCAGAGGATCAGCAGAGTTGGGGGTTATTAATGAGCTGGGGATCAACAGGGCTGAAGGTTACTACTGAGCGGGGGATCAACAGAACAGGGGGTACTACTGAGTGAAGCATCAGGAGAGCTGGGGGTACTACTGAACCAGGGATCTGCTGAACAAGGAAACCAATGAGCTGGGCATCTGCTGAACAGGAGTACTAATGAGCTGGGGGTTATACTTATAGTTAGAGGGTTCTACTGAGCACCTTTAAAACAAATAGAAAATCTACACACACGGGGCATTTGCCAAGCTTCAAAAAGTGATTGTAAGGGTTATTTTTAAATAACCTATCATACTTGCCTCCACTGTGCAGCTCGTTTTGCACAGAGCAGCCCCGAACCTCGTCTTCTGGGGTGCCCCAGCGGCTCTTCCCCACATCAGATAACTCCCTAGGAGAAGCACTCTCCCGTGGGGGTTACCTTGTGTGTGCTCTCCCGAGTCCAGCATTCAGCGTCCATATGAGTCGGCCCCGCCCCTCGTGTCATTGGATTTGATTGACAGCAGCGGGAGACAATGGCTGTGCTGCTATGAATCTATCCAATCAAGAGCGGAGAACCCCGGGCAGCGCTGGGTCAAGTTCCAGGGCTCAGGCAAGTAAAAAACGGGGGGGGGGGGGGGGGGGGGTGTCGCAGTTGGCCGGTCACTGCCAAGGGTGTTTTTTCACCTTAATGCATAGGATACAAGCCCTTTAAAACTTTTAAAAAAAGCCTCACAAAAAGATCAAAAACACATCAAAAAAGCATGTAGAAGCAGTAGGCCCTTTAATGTGTGTTAAGGTTGAAGTGTAAATGAGCCCTTATTGTATAAAATATGATATTTATAACCGCTTATCTATAAAATCCTTTTTCTTGGAAGTACATCACGGGACACAGAGCACCATAGTCATTACTATGTGGGATGTCCCAAAACAATATCAGAGGAGGGAGACCCAAAAATAAAGCAGACCGCCATCAGCCGTGAGGACCTATACTGCTGCCTGCAGCACACTGCACCCAAAGGCAGCATCCTCTTGCTGACCTACATCCACCTGGTAGAACTTCATGAATATACTGATGACCATGTTGCGGCCTTGCAAACCTGAGCCATGGAGGCTTGGTGATGCACTGCCCATGAAGCACTTACTGCCCTGGTAGAGTGCGCTCTAGGACGAAAAGGTGGGATTTTCCCCTTCAAATCATAAGCCTGAATAATGACCTGATGAATCAATCTAGAAATGGTCGATTTTGACGCTGCCTGCCCTCTCCTGGGGCATTCTGGCAGCACAAACAAAGCATCAGTTTTCCGTATCTGAGCGGTTGCTTCCAGATAAAGATTAACTGCTCTCACTACATCGAGAGAATATAATAATTCTTCTGCAGAACCGGGTTCTGGAAAAAACGAAGGTAGGGAAACATCCTGGTTCATATGAAAACTGGATACTACCTTAGGCAAAAAAAAGGACAGGTGAGGACGTAACACCACCTTATCCTTATGAATAACTAAGTAGGGCTCTTTACAAGAGAAAGCAGCCAACTCTGAAACGCTTCTTGCGGAAGTTACCACAACCAAAAATACTAATTTCCTTGTCACAAGGACCAAGGGAGCATGGCACATTGGCTCAAAAGGATATTCTTGTAAAGCCGATAAGACTAGATTCAAATCCCACAGGCACACCGGTGATTTAACCGGCGGATTTATACGTGTTACTCCTTGTATAAAAGGCTCGAACTAAAGAATGCGAAGAGGCCTTTGGAAAAAACTTGACCCTTGATAGTACTCAAGGCTAGCTTCATTTCCACTCCTGACTGTAGGAAGGCGAGAACTCTACTTATGACATATCTGCGAGGATGCCATCCCTTGCTTTCATACCAGGAAACATAGGCCCTCCAGACCCTATAGTAAATAGCCCTAGATGCCGGCCTCCTTGCATTATTCAGGATAGTTACTACTGACCCTGAAAGCCCCCGACCTTTTAGAATGAGGGCCTCAATAGCCAAACCGTCAAACTTAGCGTTTGTAAGGCAGGATGGAACACTGGCCCTTGCGAAAGCAGATCTGGCCAAGATGGAATGGTCCAAGGATCTCCTACCGCCATACCAGGATCTCCTGGGCCATGCCAGAACAACTGGGATTACTGGCTTCCGTTGCTCATTGATCCTGCATAGAAGACACAGAAGCAACTGAACTGGAGGAAACGCATAAATCAGTGAGAACTGATCCCAGGGAGTCATTAAAGTATCCGTCCTGCAAGCGAGCGGATTCCTTGTCCTTCACACAAAGCTGTCCAACTTCTTGTTGAACCTGGATGCCAATAAGTCTACGTCCGGGGTACCCCACTTCTGACATATGGCCAGAAAGATGTCAGGATGCAGAGACCATTCTCCTGGGAAGAATTGATGGCGGCTTAAGAAATCTGCCTGCCAATTCTCTACTCCCGGAATGAAAACCGCAGATAGGCAAAACACATGCTCTTCTGCCCAAGCCAGAATATGGTTCACCTCTTTCTGAGCTGCGCGACTTCTGGTGCTGCTTTGGTGATTGATATAGGTCACTGCCGTGGCATTGTCGGATTGAATCCCAACAGGATAGTTCCGTAATCTGCCCGTCTAGGCCCTTAGTGCCAGACGTGCTGCCCGAATCTCTAGAATATTGATGGGCAGGGTCCTCTCGGGTTCTGACCACTTCCCCTGAATAGTGTCCTTTTTCAGGACTGCACCCCAGCCAAAGAGGCTGGCATCGGTCGTTACTATCCTCAGGTAACTGGTATGAAGGCTTTCCCCTTCTGCAAATTTCGCATTGGACAATCCAAATCTTGGTTTCTCCCACTCCAAGCAGACAGGATACTGTTTTGCAACGGCCTTAAATGGAATTGAGCATAGGGAACTGTTTCGAATGAAGCTACCATCTTCCCTAACAACCTCATGCAAAGGTGGACAGAAGGCCTCTCTCTTGTCCTGACCACATGAACCAAGTCTCTTATAGTGCAGACCTTTGCCTGAGATAAAAACACTTTTATGGGTTGTGTCTATAACTGGACCCAAGTACTCCAGCCTTTTTACTGGCCGTAAGGATGACTTCTCTAAGTTGAGTATCCATCCTAGATGTTCCAGATACTTGACCGTGCTGACCACACTTTGGTCTAACCATGCTACCGACTAATCTATTAGCAGCAGGTCATCTAAGTATGCCATTACCGCTATACCCTGGGCCCATAGCCTTGCCAGAAGCGGAGCTAGAACCTTTGTAAACACTAGTGTTGCGGTAGCCAACCCGAAGGGCAATGCCACGAACTGAAAGTGTCGTTGTTCTACTACGAACCGCAGGAATCTCTGATGAGCGGGAAATATTGGAACATGCAGATATGCATCCTTGATGTCTATTGACTGTAGAAGTTCTCCTCCCCGAAGGGTGGATATTACTGACCAAATTGATTCCATGCGGAACGAGCGGATGTTTAGAAACCGATTCAGACCCTTGAGATCTAAAATGGGTCTGACATCTCCATTCGGTTTTGGCACCGTGAAAAGATTTGAATAAAACCCCCTTCCCTGCTCTTCTGAGGGGGTCTCTATGATCACCCCTGTAGACAGCAACCGGTCTAGTGCTTAAAATAAAGACCTTTTTATTGGGTATTTGGGAACGCTCGATCTTAGGAAGCGAGCTGGTTGAAACTCCCGAAATTCTAGCTTGTATCCCAGAGATACCGTGGGGATGCCCCATCTGTCCTGGATTTCCTCCCGCCAGGCACCTGCGAACTGCAGAAGCCTCCCCCCCACTCGATCGAGTGGGGGCGCCCCTTCATAGGAAGGCCTTGTGACTGCTTTGCAGATTTATGCCCCCAGAGCTTTTTCTGGCCCTGAGCTGGGTTTTGAGGCGTGACTGACTGGAGGCTGTTGCCCCGGGCGACGGAGAAGCAGAATGTTTAAATGAAGGACGCCTACTCTTTCTTTTCACTGGAAGAAGGGTACACTTTCCACCCGAGATTTCCTGGATGTATTTATCCAAGTCATCCCCGAACAACTGTTCACCATGAAAGGGAAGCCAGCAGCTTCTTACAAGGCAATTCTGCTGACCAATGCTTGAGCCACAGAACCCTCCGCATGTGTACTAACAGGAGGGCAAGGTGTGACGCCTGATAAATAGCTTCTTAAAGAGCGTCAACTGTAAAATAAAAGGGCCCTAGGCAGCTCTGCTAGGTCCAGGACCTCTTCCCCTTTGACAACCTGTTTCACTTTGTCTTTAAAGGGATTGACAGACACCTATTGCTGCTACCGCAGGGTGTGCTACTGCACCGGCCATAGCAAACGAGGCTTTAAGGATTGACTCCATCCTCTTATCAGCTGGATCCATAAACACCTGAACATTGTCTACTGGGCAAGTAAGACTCTCATTCAGGGAAGAGACAGCAGCATCCACTACTGGTACATGGTAATGCTTGTCTGGATGATCCCAGTCAGCATAAATAAGTTGTGCCAGCAACGGGTGCATAGGGAAAGCATGAGAGCCCTGAGGAGGCTTTAGAGAACACAAAGAGGAGAAGGGAACTTCAGCCGTCTCTGCTAGGGGTAACGTATATCCAAAACGGACTGTCTCAGTGAGTGATTGAATTGGTAATCTTTGAGACTGAAGCTGAGAAGGACTCCTCCGCGGCTGAATCCTCAAATGAGGAACCATCCTCTTGCCCTTCTAGCGGGTCCCCTAAGGGTACATCCGTATCCCCTGCCCACTCCTGATCTGCAGACGACGGGCCCGGGACAGGGGAAGGGGACCTGTCACGCTTTTTCCCAGCCTGGGAAGAGGACGCAAACAGACTAGCTATTTTCCCCTCCAAACCAGCCAAAGCCGTAGCTAAATCGTCCTTAGTGACGTATGCAGAGGCTGCAATGTTGGAAGTAGCTACAATGCCTGGCAAGCCCAATGGCTCAGCCTGGTCAGCTGCTTCAGGTCTTTCAGCGGGAGATGTTACTGTAGAGGCACGAGTAGGATTCCCAGACCCTGCCCGCTGCACCCTTGCGCTCCTTTTCCCTGTTTTTGTCCCTCTCTTTCAGGAATACATAGTCCTAAGCAAAAAGCAGAGGTACGGACACCATGCATCTATTGCTGAGCTCATTCGAGCAATGGTTAATAAATATGGGTGTATACTGCACTGTGACTAAAATCATACAAATAAAGCAGCAAACATCGCCAAAAGATAAACAGCAAAGAAATAAATAGTAAAGATGCAGCGCTAAAATATATATGTGTCAGTGAAGTCTATAACAAGTAATCACCAGAAGTGAACAATAAAAAAATGGTCATGAATGACATAAAATAAAAAACAATAAATATCAAAAATGTCTTTTAAACAGTGATGATGTGAATCTTTTATGGCCAATATCAATCCAGAAAAGGATAGTCCATACAGAAGGCAAATAGCTGCTCGCCGTACCCATAATCGCAGCCTCGCTGTGCCCATAATGCTGTCTCACCGTGCCCATAATCGCAGCCTCTCTGTAGTCAGTGCCTGTGCCTGGATTACAGTCTGCGTGCATCTCCCGCTGTGTGTCTCGGAGCTGAGTGTGAAAACTTTGGCCGCGCTGTGAGAAAAGTCCCGCCCTCCTCCTAGATCAGCTTGTGTGATAGACAAAACACTGCATCTATCACTCGAGCTGATCTAGGAGGAGGGCGGGACGTCTCACAGCGCGGCTAAAGTTTTCACACTCAGCTCGGAGACACAGCGGGAGATGCCCGCAGACTGTGTATGACATATAGTGGAGGAGGAGGGAGCGGAGCGCTGTGCTGGGTTCAGCACATACTTCAAACCGACCGATCAAAATGGGTTTATACCCATAGACAACTGTCATCATAAATCATGGCTAAGGTCAATCCCTAGAAGTCAATTCCTGCGATTACGCAGAAATTGTACAGATGTTTACACTTTCAAAATTCAAGCCAACACGTTGAGGGATAGATTTCTTGAGAAAGGTTATAATCAAGAGGAAGTTGATCTTGATCTTTATAAAGCTTTAGAAATTGATCGATCGTCTCCGATTGATAAACCCCGTCAGACTTCTAATGAGACCTATAAATGGTCCTTCCTCACATCCTTTTCAGTGCAACATAAGCAAATTAAGTCAAATTTTTGACCAACATTGGGGCATATTAAAAAATGATAGGATCCTGGGCCCCCTTTTGCCTGAGCGAGCTAAGGTAATCTACAAAGGTGTACCCTCGCTTAACAGTCAAATTGCAACCACCATCATCAATGTACCAGTTAAGCCATCCTTTTTCCATGACTTAATTGGGTACTACCCATGCAAAAAATGCATTGTGTGCCAGTTTAATTCCTGTGGCAGACGTGCAACCAAGGAGTTTGAGTCTTCGATAACCAAGCGCAAGTACCAGATTAAACAATTTTGCACATGCTCCACTACCAATGTTGTTTATTTGATTACATGCCCGTGCACCAAACAGTATGTGGGTCGAACTATACGTTCATTCGCCACTAGAGTCACTGAACATATCAGCAAAATCAAAAGTGGGAGTATTAAGCACACAATCCCCAGGCACTACCGCCAATTTCACAACTGTGACCCTAGGGGGACTTAAATCTTAATTATTGACAAATTCACTGCCCCCTGGAGAGGTGGGGCTAATACGAGAGGGGTTTCCAGACTAGTAACATTCTGGATATATGAGTTGCAATCCCACCATCCACAAGGGATGAACGTGAAGTGGGATATCAAGTCTTATCAATAAAGCATGACTCATTACCATATTTAACATTCTGGTATGTTTCCATGAGAGGAACAATTTTAATTTTTAAAATTTCTATTTTAAAAGTTTTTATGCATTTTTAACAATCATTTTTCTACTCAATATCCCTATGTGTTTTATTTCGAGTACGTTTTTTGTATACTACGTTATATATGTATGTGTGTATGATAGATTATATATATATATTATATATATATATATATATATCATACATACACACACACACACACACACACACACACACACACACACACATATATACACATACCTATACACACACACCTATACACACACACACACACACATATATATACACACATACCTTTCAATTAGTATGTATGGTATGTTCACACAAATATTGCGCTCTAATTTATTGGATGTTTATTACTATTTACAATATTGTTTTAATCAATCTTGTTTGGTTTATTCATTTGTCCCTTCATGAGTTTGTTTGCGTCCCACGCATTAGGCCATCTTGGTGACGGTGTCCGGGTTTACTCGTTGGTTATCAGCGAGGTCTGATCCGTACTCATGATGACGAGGTTTCCGGCGGAAGCGACGCTATGCCGACATTACGTTGTGGTATCGCCTGGACTGCAGCGCCCTGCATGCCTATTCCCGCCCATTCAGCATGCCCGCCATCTCAAAATGAGGCTTGGTCCGCATTCAGAATGATGCGGTGAGGGGGCGGATGTTACGTTGTGTTGGCGTATTTGCCACAGTAAGGGCTTGAACACTGTGTTCCACCTGCTGTTGATTCCCGTCCCCGAGTGATCTGATTTAGCGCATATATTATGGACGATGTTGTTATACAAACATCTTGACTACTATTTCGCCTACAAATTATCATAATGGTTGATATTTAGTATACATTTGATAAAGTATAGTACATTTATACACTGGAAGTGATTTCTTGTAACTGGAAGTGATGTCAACATCCAGCTGATTCATAATTCAACTTGGGGTCACAACATTTATATAAGTGTGATGTTGGAGGTGTGGGTCCATACCCCAGATGACATCTTAGAGGACAAAACATGTTGGTTCGACCATACCAACAACATTACGCTACCCTCAGTACCTTGACAAGCCTGTTTACAACTACACAAATGTGAGTGTTTTTAATCTATGTTTACGATTAAATAAATGTCTCGACGATATCACACTATGCAGGGTTTTCTTTAATATGGTTTCAAACGCATGAATACCTGGATATCTGGTGACCGCCTCCCCTACCATATCCGCTAAGACCCCATTGACATTACACCGTGTGAAGCATGGTTGATTGTTTTGGAGCAGGGACCAGCCGCATCCTTCTGGATATTCAACTACAAGCTAATCACGACTTAGAAAGGATTAAGCCTCTTCAGGTCTGTGAGTTCCGGTAAGCCTCATTCCTAAGGGTGTTGGTGTTGCTAGCAATTTTCTTTTTTGCACTTGAATTTTTTCACTTGAATACACTGAAGGAGCTATTTGCCTTCTGTACGGACTATCCTTTTCTGGATTTATCAACGTCCTAAATTGATATTTGCCATACAAAATTCACATCATCACTGTTTAAAAGACATTTTTGATATTTATTAGTGGGACTGCTTCAGCAGTCCCACTAATTGTTATTCTTTTTTTATTATTATTAATTTTAATCCGTACGTTTTTTGGTTCTGCCTAACTTCTGCATACTTTCAGCTATTAAAACCATTCAACTTTTAAAATGTTCAGCTCTTTCAGCTAATGATGGGACTTCAACTTTTTTTCTACTATTTATACTTTAATATTAAGCTTTTTAACACTTTTTTTAACATTGAAATGAATGAGAGCATGCTTCAAATCCTTAAAATCTTCTTCCGCTCCCAAAAGTTTCAGCTCCTTCATACTTTCACCTACAGACGCCAAACAAACTAAAATGTTCACAAAATATTCAGCTATCTGGCTATATCTTGATATCTTTTACAGTTTTCGTGATAAAGCTGTTTAAGTTTAGTGATCACTTCAGGAAATTTTATTGATTAAACAGAGTGTGCATTGGGCTTCTTAGAGTGGAGGATGTCATAGCTAGAGCACAGAGCCTTAAAAAAAATTATCTTAGTTCCTTCTCTATAAATTGCTATCACGCCCACAAGATCTACTTGTCATATACAATTTATACATCAAAACGTAGGTATTTTTGTCTAGTTTTTCAGGCAATGTGAGTCAGTTTTGTGATACATCTTTTACTTTTGGCTGGTTGAGCTTCCAAATGACAAGAGTTCTACACTTTCTTCCATTGACTGTCCTATATAAAATTCTTCACATTTCCCAGCGAAACACGCACAGCCAACTTCTTTTTTAAAATCGCTGACATGCCCACGTTTTTAAGCTCATCAACAAATATTATACCAATAAGTTCACAAAGGCCGTGTGTCTCTAAGGGTCCTTTCACACTGGGGCGGTTTGCAGGCGCTATTAATAGTGCCTGCAAACCGACCCGAAACAGCCGCTGCTTTAATTCCAGTGTGAAAGCCCCGAGGGCTTTCACCAGAGCGATGCGCTGGCAGGACAGTAAAAAAAGTCCTGCCACCAGCATCTTTGGAGCAGTGAAGGAGCGGAGTGTATACTGCTCCTGCCCATTGAAATCAATGGGACGGCGCGGCTATACCGCCGGCAAAGCGCCTCATCAGAGGCGCTTTGCGGTGGTTTTAACCCTTTCTCGGCCGCTAGCAGGGGGGTAAAACCGCCCCGCTAGCGGCCGCATACCGACGGTAAAGTGCCGCTTACAATAGCGGCGCTTTACCGCCGCCGCCCGCCCCAGTGTGAAAGGGCTCTTACGGTGTAGTCGCTGTTTCCATAGCATGTACTGTTGTGGATTTATTAAGGCTTGTTTGAAGGGTTCTCTCACACTGTCACTCATTAGGTGTGGGGATTAATGATCAAAAAGCTTTTCAAAAAACCTTTAAATATTCCACATCTTTCATACATTAGTGGTGTTAAACTTTTTTAATGAAATTCATGTTTATTTTAAAACCATTCCTACTTTTCCAACTATTCTCACTTCAACTTTTTCTTATGGATTTAAGCTATTCATCCAGTTAGCTTTAGCAATTCAGCTATTCAGCATTCCCACTCATTTTCTAGTTCTTTTTTATTATTTCATGTCATTCATGACCATTTTTATTGTTCACTTCACGAGCAATGGTTAATATGCTGCCATCAATGCTACAGACAGAGATGCTGAGTAGATGAGTCTTGAGGATGCCTGTACCCAACACCCAGCGCTTACCTGCCCCTGGATCAGTGTCTGTGTCCCTCCGTCAGCCACCAGAACACACGCACGCTGAACTTTTTAAGAAACAGCCAGTTCGCGCCTGCGCTGTGAA
This sequence comes from Aquarana catesbeiana, assembly GCF_042186555.1. Lineage (NCBI taxonomy): Eukaryota > Metazoa > Chordata > Amphibia > Anura > Ranidae > Aquarana > Aquarana catesbeiana. Next base: position 328,714,268 of record NC_133324.1, on the reverse strand, counting down.
AAAACGTGCACGCCGGCGGCACCGCATCCCACCCCCCTGTGACGTCCTCTCTGTCAGACTATGAAAGGAGGGTAGCTCTCTCGCGCATGGAGATTCCCCTTGAGAATCCCGAAGGGTCCCAACTCATGCCCTCATTTTATGGCAAGTGAAACCCCCTAACCCCCCCCGGCGGCTGACAATAGGAGAGTGAGAGGCAGAACTGCTCCACAAATGCTGCTGACATTATCCAACCAGGCAAGCATGGAATGTTGACACCAGGTAAACAGGCAAGACATCATCCACTCATTAAAGAAGTCCATAGGAGTTACCCCAGGATCTTCTTAACTTACCATTCCCGCTGCAGGGTACTGCTGGAATATCACAGCGACCCAATCTTCACCCATCACGGCGGGTTGGTGTCATGCCAGACCATTGTATATAGGGTCCACTCCTTTGGACCTGTATAGCACCCTGCCAGAGCAAACCTGTGGTATAGAATGTGACCAAGGCAATGGATCCCAGGGCCCAGCTCTCAGAGAGAAGCGTTACAGGCAAAACCTTGTTCTTCCGTACCGAGGTTTGGGTACCATCCACATTAGCCTTTGTTTCTGGCTCTTTGAATGGATCAAATTGCATAGCCCCTTGATCCTGTCCAGGACCACCTACGGAGCTCTCTTTAGCACTTCATTAACCATGATGGAGGTACTCCCTATATGGGAGTAGTAATATAGAGGGGGACTTCCTGTCTTTGATTATGCCAGTGTCCATCACCTGAAGGTGGCGTATAACCCACATAGTAATGACTATGGTGCTCTGTGTCCCGTGATGTACGATAAAGAAAAAACGTACTGTGAGCTGCAGCTTGCACTGTTGTGTTCCCACCAAGCTAAATGTTATTATATGAATAGTGCCATGCAGCAATACATGTAATCTCAACAGGAAGATATAAAAAATATATAACCTGTGTTCTGCAAAATTTATATACACACAAATAACTATCCAATTCAGGAACAAAAATCTGTGTATACTAGTGTTCACATTATGTAACAGTCCTCAAATCAATAAAATCCTTTAAAAAAAAACCTGTGTGATGGAAATTTTTTCTTGCAAATTCAATATGCACAAAATTAAATCACACTTCCATTCATAAATGGCAAAATATACACGATGTTTAGCAGTCCCACTCCAGTGTTCACAACATGACAACCCCCAATCTACACTCATCCACGGTGCCAATAAATTATTCCAATATTGTGAATTCCATGTGCTCCACAACCAATCACCCTATGCTCTTACCTGAAAGCATGGACCTATATGGGAGAAATGGGTCAAACTGTGTCTTCCCCTTTAAGGGATTATACACCTGGTCAAGAACTCCAAACTTGTTTCTGTGCCTCCTTCCTATATTATAACAGACCAAAGGGACCATACAATTAAGAGCTAAAAGCATCTAACGTTTAGGCATGTCAAGCTTTTTTTCTGCCCAAAATCTCCTCTTCTGCATGCTCTGGTGAGGTTTTAGTTTTTTCTGCCTGTAAACACGCCTCTTCTGATGCACCTGTATATGCCCATGTGTGTGGGGACAAATAGGCTAACACAGAGGTGTGTTTACATGCAGAACAAAAAAAAAAAAAAAGTCAAAAAACATTTGTGAGCCCTGGTTCACATTGATGTGATTTTGGTGCCGATTTGGCATGCGATTTGACATGTCAAATTGCATGCCAAAGCGGCGACAATAGCACCATCCGAATTGGTGCGACGCCGCTTTTGCGGCACCACAGCGATTCCTAAAAGTAGTTTCTGTACTACTTTTGGTGATTTCAGGGTGCGATTTCCATTGACATCTGTGCAGAAACCCACACAGATGTCTCTGAAATCGCCCCCAAAGTCGGGACTGACATGCGGGAATGAAATCATCCGGGTTCAGCTGAACTCGCACAATTTCATTCCCGCAGTCAGTGTGAACCAGGGCTAAAGGCAGCGTTTTTTTTAAGCCTAGTGTGCATGAGCCCTAAAGGTTTGTGTGTTTAGATATACTTAAACTATTCAACCACTCTTTCCCTCATTACCAATTTTGGCCATATGTTCTGCTTTCTTCACCTCCTGCTCCGCCCGGGTTTTAAATCGATTTGATGTATATCTGTACGATCTAAAAGTTAAAAAAAATAATTTTGTTCAGAATTGTGCATCCCATAGAAATATTATATAGACAGCTAAGATTGTGAAAATAACATGAACAAAATATTTATATTCTGTTTGAAACGCTTACAAACATAACTTTTGAGAGTGAAAATTCAAATTTAAAAAACTTAAAGCTAAATTCTGGGCAAATTTTTTTTCCCATGCAGTGGGGCTGTGCATGCACTGCATGGGTTAACTGCTCTCTTTTGCAGGGTGTTCAAGTCCCACTGACCTACAGCGAGGCGATCTTCCATTATGAGCCCTGCTATAGCCGGTCCGGGGCTTAGAAATAGCCGCAGCTTAATGTACCATGACGCGGTACGTTTAGGGGCACTGTAATTGGTCGGCACCGTCACAATGGCCAACCAACCTGAACCCACGTAGCCCGTCCTCTCAGGGGATTTTAAGCCCCGGACCGGTGAGGCGGCTAAGTGCTCAGAAGTGCAGGTCAGTGGGACGGGGGCAGGTTGAGGAGGGGGTCCTGTGTAAGCTCACCTCACAGATTTTTCTGTAAAGGTGAACTTGCACTTTAACTAATCCTCCAATCGTCCCAGCACAAGATGGGTCCCTGTGGCTCCTAATCCACCCGTAGGTTATATGGTTTCCAATAGCATAGTTCACACCAGTGCAGTCAGTTCCAGGGCTTTTCAGCACTGGACCCTAGTATAGTGGGGTGGGCACAGGAAAAAAAAAGCACCTGTAATGCATCCGGAAACGCATCAAAAATGCCCTAAACCCATGGAGTGTGTGCACAGTCCTACTGCATGGGGAAAAAAAAAAAAAAAATTGGCTGTTGGGCTTTAAGACAAAGCTGTTGGATTCCTCTGGCCAATAGTAATTTATTCTGGCCATTGGAATGAACATTTGAGCGCTAAACACATATAGGGTTTAGACACGTTTAGGTGCACAACGCCTTTTTTATGCCCAAAAGCTCCTTTCCTGAACGTGCTGGTGATGTTTTTTTCTTCAAGGTGTTACACTGGTCTCTTTGAATGCAACTGTAAATGCCTATGTGTGCATGGCCACAAAGGCTAACAGAGGTGGTTTTACAGGCTGAAGAAAAATGTCAAATGCCTATAAAAGGGATGTTCTTTTAATGAGCTCTTAAATGATATTTGAATAATGTCAGAAAGAGTCTGTCCTAAGAATTGGCTAAGTCTTCTCTCAAACATAAAAGTCAAGAGGCCAAGTTTCTAAGCCCCTTCGCTGCCACCTCCGTAAGCGATCGGTGGTGTGTGTACATCTGACAAGTCAACTGCCGGTTGTTAGATGAAAGCAATCCAGCGGCAGCATATCTGCAAGATAGCCAACATCCATTTGCTCTCCTCCACTTCTTCTTGCTAACCCGAAGTGACATGTGTGCCTACATGGATTGCACTATACAGTTTAAATAATCACCATGCATTGGAATGAGAGCAATAATTGTAGCATAAAAACTCTTGGATAACTCTAAACTGATGACCTGTAGGGGCTTTTAAAGCACTGCCCATGGAAAATATAGGGTACTGAAGTTTGCAACAATTTCACAGGCGCAGGCAGTTTTAAGGTTTGACGTGCTGGGTATCTAGTTACTCAGTGCAACCCCAAACTGGGTAATTTATTGAGGTTGTGTGCCCTAAAATTAACTTTAGTATATTTTTTTTTCACTGAAATTTTGTTTTTCCCAAACCATCTCTACAGTGTCTGCTTTCAGAAAATGTGTTTGGGGGTTTTACTTAATCTTCAAGGCCAACATTTCTTTTTATTTTTTAAATGTGTGTGCAAAAAAACAAAAACTGCTCTGGCAGTGAAAGAGTTAACTCACTATTAGGACAGTGTTTGAATATAGCTTACCACTAATTAAGCTCTGCATGCACAGTGCACACTAGGTTAGTTTTGGCAAACACAGCTCCCACTCATAAAGAAAACAAATTAGGATTTTACAGTGCTGGAATTTCCAGAGCAAAATATCCAAAAAGGTAAGCTGCAATTTTAGTTTTATTTGGCTGCAGAAGTAGAAATACACTTTAACCACATGCCTACTGGGCACTTTTACCCCCTTCCTGCCCAGGCCAATTTTCAGCACTCACATACTTTGAATGACAATTGTGCGGTCATGAAACCCTGTACCCATATGAAATTTTTATAATTTTTTTCACACAAATGGAGCTTTCTTTTGGTATTTAAACCCCACTGGGTTTTTATTTTTTGCTCAAAAAAAAAAAAAAAAAAAAAAAAAACACAATTTTGATTGTCAAATTTTGCCAACAGGTCATTTTTCACCTTCACTGATGAGCACTGATGAGGTGGCGCTGATAATCAGTGCCCTGATTATCAGTGCAGATGTCCCCTTTCACACATGCCTCTTTTCACACATGCCGCCTCTTTTCTCCTCACGCTGTGACAGCGTGAAAAAAAGAATGCCGTTAACCGGCAAGTGTGTTCACATCATGAACAGCTGTGATTGGACACAGCTGATCAAGTGGTAAAGGACCGCTGTGATTAGCCCTTTACCCTGATCTGCGAAAAGCTGCGTCCAAAAGATACAGTGATCACAGAGCACTGCACAGCAGGTGCGTGGGGGGCACGGTTCTGGGAGGATATCAATAGACGCCCTCCCAGAACTGGACGACCTCGCTGTAGCCATCATTTGGCTAGAATGCGGTCAGCAAGTGGTCACGTAAAGCTCATCAGCTCAGGTTATGTATAAACAAACTCATTCTCTAGCTAATTTCAGTCTATTCCAATATGCAGAATCTTAAATAATAACAACTCTTACCTGGGCTTGTAAAGGCAACAAGATAACCGTTTTGTTTGAACTTTGTAGTTATGAATGAAGATTCTCATCCTTGGATCAATATAAAGGACAGCTGCATACGCACGAAACGAATGTCGCTCAGGTTTCCTAAAAGAACACGTAGATTTAAAGTGGAAAAAAAAAAAAAAAAATCACATCTAGTTTATTTAGATGTTAAATAGAAATTTGGGTACAAGAAAACAAAAGCAAACAAGTTCCATCCAGGGTTAGCCTTTGTGTTTTGTGGAGAACAGGAGTCCAAAAAAAAAAAAAAAAAAAAAAGAAAAAAAAAAAAAGAAAAGATCGCTTGCACCAGCTGTATGCTCTACAGTGAACAGAGTATAGTAATACCTCGGAGTGCGAGTAACGCGGTTTACGAGCGTTTCGCAATGCGAGCTATTTTTTTTAAATCCTGGCTCGGTTTGCGAGTGTTGTCTCGCAAGACAAGCAGGATTCAAGCCAATGGGGTGTGCAGTAACACATTTTGCCAGAGGTGAGGGGGCGCCGGTGACACTTGGAGCCGCTCTGAGACACTCGGAAACACTCCGTTCCCAAGTGTCTCCGGCATCCCCCCTACCTCTGGCCACATGCGGTACTGCATACAATAGCAGTCACTGTGGAATGAATTATCTGAGTTTTCATTGACTCCTATGGGGAAACTCGCTTTGATATACGAGTGCTTTAGATTACAAGCATTCTTCTGGAACGAATTATGCTCGTAATCTAAGGTACCACTGTACAGTGGAATCTTGACCAACAGACAGGCTATTGGGCAAGTAAATTAAACCAAAATCAATGCAAATGCAAGAAATTTTAAGATTGGCTTAAAAAAAAAAATGTAACAATAAAATAAAAGGAAATTTGGTCAGAACAAAGATTGCACAAGAAAGCTTGCATCGCAGGAAGGCAAGAAACCCGGCTTTGTAAATCTCAAATGAATTCCAGTATGCACGTCCCACAGAAGCCGTCTGACCGGCTTCTGTCGGACAGGCGGGCATACACACGGCAGAATGTCGGACTTTTTTTTTTTTCTTCATTCTGCCTGTGTGTATGGGGCTTTAATATAGGCCACTGAGTAGACCTGCCTATTGTTTCTCAAAAAGGTGACAGCTATCAAATGAAAGAAAAATGTGTCATAAGGGAAACACCAACTATTTCTTGCTAATCAATTTATTATTGGAAGAAAACAAAAAGGTGACGTTTTTGACAGGCACTGAATACTAGAATACTAAAAAGCTTTGGGTATCTTGCATATATCCTGAAGGAAGAGGATTGAGAGTGTGCAACATAGTTAACATATGCTTTACGAAGCTGATCCTGCCAGAAACATACTCCCTATCCTAGGGTGACAATGCTCTAAAGTGATGCTTTGGGGTAACCCTAGGTCAGAAATTTGTTTGGACTACTGAATCCTGACAACGTACAGGGGTTCTTCTCCCCTGCAACAGCTGTCCTTTTGAAATTGGAGCAACTGTTTGGAGTTCTGCTCACTCAGCCATGTCATTTAATCACGGAGATCTGTGAATAGATGTACTCACTGCAGACAGACTTGTAATTCTCAATGAAACACAAGTGTGGTAATAACCACATTCGTAGTCCATTGACACCAACTCCAGCTCTCTAACTGAAGGCCCAGAGATGGAGGAAGATTCTGCAGCAGCCTGGCATTGTACTTGCAAACCACTGACTGTGGGCGCAATGCTTTGCAGTAGGGCTGTTACCGATTAAAATTTTTGTGTTTGATGAATCAATTTTTTTAAAAATCGATTAAACGACTAATTTCGATTAATTATAACGCACATACAGATCCAACTACTTTTAGTTGATTTAGCACCGTTGTTATGGCAACGGCCAAAGCCGGACAAAGCGGGGCATGGCCAGGACATCACACGTCAAACTCAGCCTCACCGTGCCCATAATCGCAGCTTCACCGTGCCCATAATGCAGTCTCACCGTGCCCATAATCTTAGACTTACCGTGCCCATATTCGCTGTCTCACCGTGCCCATATTCACTGTCTCACCGTGCCCATAATCGCAGCCTCACCGTGCCCCATAATCGCAGCCTCACCGTGCCCCATAATCGCAGCCTCACCGTGCCCCATAATCGCAGCCTCACCGTGCCCCATAATCGCAGCCTCACCGTGCCCATATTCGCTGTCTCACCGTGCCCATAATCGCAGCCTCACCGTGCCCATAATCGCAGCCTCACCGTGCCCCATAATCGCAGCCTCACCGTGCCCCATAATCGCAGCCTCACCGTGCCCCATAATCGCAGCCTCACCGTGCCCCATAATCGCAGCCTCACCGTGCCCCATAATCGCAGCCTCACCGTGCCCCATAATCGCAGCCTCACCGTGCCCCATAATTCAGTCTCACCGTGCCCCATAATTCAGTCTCACTGTAGTCAGTGCCTGTGCCTGGATTACACAGTCTGCTTGCATCTCCCGCTGTGTGTCTCGGAGCCGAGTGTGAAAGCTTTGGCCGCGCTGTGAGAAAAGTCCCGCCCCCCTCCTAGATCAGCTCGTGCAATAAACAGAACACTGCGTCTATCACACGAGCTGATCTAGGAGGGCGGGACTCTTCTCACAGCGCGGCCAAAGTTTTCACACTCAGCGGGAGATGCCCGCAGACTGTGTTTGACATATAGTGGAGGAGGAGGGAGCGGAGCGCTGTGCTGCAGCCACAGCTTGGCCCAAAGTGGCCCCAGGCCAGGCAGCCTACCGACCAAAAATTGATTGATTGATTTGATTGATCAAAAAAATGAATGATTAAATCGAGGAATTAATCGTTAATTTCCGCAGCCCTACTTTTCCACAGAAGCCTGCAAAAATAAATAAATAAATAAAAATGCACTTTTTTTTGCAAAAATACCGTACGTGCATTTAATTATTTGTTAGGGACTTTGAAGATGTTTTGAAGCACTAAATCGGCATGGGGTATAATTTGTGAAGCAAAGCAAATGCAAGGTGTAAACAGGACTGTAAGCTAACCATTTTATTTAGTGACAAGAACTTGCTTTAAAGCGGTTGTAGAGTCAATTTTTAACTTTTACCTACAGGTAAGCCTATAACAAGGCTTACCTGTAGGTAAAAAAAAATTCTCCTAAACCTGTACGGTTTAGGAGATATTCCCCTTGCAATGAGCCGCTGCAGAGGCGCATGCGCACAGGGGATTCTCGGCTAAAAGCCCAGCAGATGCCGCAAAGAAGTCGCATGCGCGGGAGTGACGACATCACGGCTCCAGCCACTCACAGCGATACCCGGAAGACACGCTGAGGCAACATGTCAGCTACCTCGGCACGGACCAGGTGAGATAACAATGCCTCGTTCTAAGGTAAGTATTGCATAATGAGCTAGGATGCGGTGCATCCTAGCTCATTATGCCTTTTACCTTACAGGGGTATACAAAAAAAAAAAACAAGTGTCAGCGGGTTTACTACCGCTTTAACAAAGCGTGTCCGAAGCCATGTTTTGAAGCAAGTGTAAACGAGCCCTAAGAGTTTACACAGGTTCACTAAAAATGTCACATTTAACACTCGAACCAAGAAATGTATAATTTGCAAGTATTTCTCCAATGTCCAACTTACATTCCTTCTGGAGGAGTCCCAGCCATCTGAATGTCTTTTGAGTCAGAAACTACATCAAGTTCTGGTTCTCCAGAATCCATTAGCTTCAAGTTAAAAATGATAACAAGTGTACCTAGGACAGCAAAAGATCATATTGTTACGTCTAATATAGTCAGCTACATAAAAAAAACACTTAACCTATAAACCTAGAACAAATCAAAACCATAAATACCAGACCTATAGGACAATAGTTATATATGTGAGACATTATTATTTTCTGGAAAAGGAAAAGTGAAATTATGTGAGCTTTTAAAGGCACCACATGGTAGTTATGTAGATGCTTTCTGTGGTGGTGGTGACCCCTGTGTGTACTCCAATGCTCTGACACCATTTTTGGTAGGAGCTGCCCTCATCTGGCAGTGTAGTTTGGTCATTGGGAGATGGCAGGCAGTGTCCAATAGGTTTTGTATGAAGATTGTGGTAAGGGATTTAAAATCTGTTTGGATTATTATTAGCGTACTATTTGTATATCATACTAATTATGTTAATATTATGGCTTAAAAGCCCATATAAAATTCCCTTTTACAATTTGAGAGAACAAATCAAAATGACTAATTCTTAAAATGACTCTAATGCCGCGTACACACGAGCGGACTTTCTATCCTACTTGGTCCGGCACACTTTCCGACGGACTTTGTCCGCCAGGTGCGCCGGACTTTAAAACGGACAGACTTGCCCACAGACGACCGGACTTTCCGGCGGGCTAAGTCCGCCCGTCTTTCCGACGGACTTTCGCCGGAGTTCCGGCGGACTTTCAGAATGAACGGACTTGCCCACACACGGACAAGTCCGTTCATTTTGAACGTGACTCAGGTGCGACGGGACTAGAAAAGGATGTCAATCTTGCCGCTTTTATCGGCGAGATTGACACCTTGCTAGCCCCGTCGCGGGGCATACCAGGCCCTTAGGTCTGGTATGGATTATAAAGGGGAACCCCGCTACGCCGAAAAAACGGCGTGGGGTCCCCCTAAAATCCATACCAGACCCCGATCCGAGCACGCAGCCTGGCCGGTCAGGAAAGGGGGTGGGGACGAGCGAGCGCCCCCCCCCTCCTGAACCGTACCAGGCCGCATGCCCTCAACATGGGGGGTGGGTGCTTTGGGGGAGGGGGGCGCCCTGCGCCCCCCCCCCCAAAGCACCTTGTCCCCATGTTGATGAGGACAAGGGCCTCTTCCCGACAACCCTGGCCGTTGGTTGTCGGGGTCTGCGGGCGGGGGCTTATCGGAATCTGGGAGCCCCCTTTAATAAGGGGGCCCCCAGATCCCGGCCCCCCACCCTATGTAAATGAGTATGGGGTACATGGTACCCCTACCCATTTACCTAGGAAAAAAGTGTAAGTAATAAAACACACTACACAGGTTTTTAAAATATTTTATTAAACAGCTCCGGGGGGGGGAATCTTCCTCCGGCTTCGGGGGTCTTCTTCCGGCTTCGGGGGTCCCTCCGCTTCGTCTTCTCCCGGCGTCCGGTTGGTTCTTCTCCGCTCTCCGGCCTCTTCTCCCGGTGTCGCAGGTCTTCGGCCGGCCCCTCCGCTCTCTTCATGTAGCTCTATTGCGAGCGGAGGTCCGGACTTCTGGGCTTCTTGGCTTCTCTTCTCTTCTCTTCCCCCAGATGTTGACACGACGCTCTCTCCGGCTGGACTGGTCTCTGAGGGCTGCGTTGTGACTTATATAGGCGGAGACCCCGCCCCCATATGATGTCACAGTCCTTGGGCATGCTGGGACTGTGACGTTTTAGGGGGCGTGGTCGACCACGCCCCCTAAAACGTCACAGTCCCAGCATGCCCAAGGACTGTGACATCATATGGGGGCGGGGTCTCCGCCTATATAAGTCACAACGCAGCCCTCAGAGACCAGTCCAGCCGGAGAGAGCGTCGTGTCAACATCTGGGGGAAGAGAAGAGAAGAGAAGCCAAGAAGCCCAGAAGTCCGGACCTCCGCTCGCAATAGAGCTACATGAAGAGAGCGGAGGGGCCGGCCGAAGACCTGCGACACCGGGAGAAGAGGCCGGAGAGCGGAGAAGAACCAACCGGACGCCGGGAGAAGACGAAGCGGAGGGACCCCCGAAGCCGGAAGAAGACCCCCGAAGCCGGAGGAAGATTCCCCCCCCCGGAGCTGTTTAATAAAATATTTTAAAAACCTGTGTAGTGTGTTTTATTACTTACACTTTTTTCCTAGGTAAATGGGTAGGGGTACCATGTACCCCATACTCATTTACATAGGGTGGGGGGCCGGGATCTGGGGGCCCCCTTATTAAAGGGGGCTCCCAGATTCCGATAAGCCCCCGCCCGCAGACCCCGACAACCAACGGCCAGGGTTGTCGGGAAGAGGCCCTTGTCCTCATCAACATGGGGACAAGGTGCTTTGGGGGGGGGGGCGCAGGGCGCCCCCCTCCCCCAAAGCACCCACCCCCCATGTTGAGGGCATGCGGCCTGGTACGGTTCAGGAGGGGGGGGGCGCTCGCTCGTCCCCACCCCCTTTCCTGACCGGCCAGGCTGCGTGCTCGGATCGGGGTCTGGTATGGATTTTAGGGGGGGCCCCACGCCGTTTTTTCGGCGTAGCGGGGTTCCCCTTTATAATCCATACCAGACCTAAGGGCCTGGTATGCCCCGCGCTCGCCGCAATATGAAGATTTGTTTTTCCTATTGCAGCGAGCGCGAGATGCAATACCATCCCCTCGTGTCGTATTTGGTCTGTCGGACCAGCCTACACACGAGCGGGCTTTCCGTCGGACCAGCACACACACGAGCGGACTTTCCGCCCGAAACTGAGTCCGACGGAAAGATTTCAAACATGTTTAAAATCTAGGTCCGGCGGGCTTTTGGGAAGAAGTCCGCCGGAAAAGTCCGCCGCCGCCCACACACGGGCGGATTGTCCGGCACACTCTGGTCCGCCGGACCAAGTATGCCGGAAAGTCCGACCGTGTGTACGCGGCATAATTCTATGTTTATACCTGATTCTCCAGTTATCTTTCTAAATTGCTCCATAACGTCCTTCTGAGAGTGAAATGGAGAATACTTGTAAATGAGCTCCGTCTCGATGGCAAATTTCTCCGTATTATCTGTCAAGGGTTCACAGGTTTTTGAATTCCATGTAGGTAGAGGAACAATGACCTTTGAAAAAAAAAAAAAAAAAAAAAAACATTTAGCATGTTAACCACCAGAAGGTTTTACCCCCTTCATGACCAGAGCATTTTTTTGCTATTCAGCACTGCGCTGCTTTAACTGCCAATTGCTCAATCATGCAACACTGTACACAAATGAAATGTTATTTTTTTCACACAAATAGAGCTTTCTTTTGGTGATATATTTGATCGCCACTGGGTTTTCCATGATATATATATAAAACAAAAACAAACAAAAAAAAACAAAAAAAACCAAAAAAAAAACCATAAATGTAGATTTTGGTAAAAACCAAACTGCATTTTTGGGAGCACTAGCATAGTTCATGATCAAGATACTGATCCATACAGACACTATACTAGTAATGGCGGTGATCACCAACTTTTAGTTTGACTCCGATATTGTGGAGAGCAATCTGGCGATAACTGACACTGGCGGGTAGGGACACTGACACGGATGTCGCTAGTGACACCAATACAGTGATAACACTGTACACTGGTACTGTACTAATGGCACTGTGTGTTGCTTTTACTTACAGATCATCTCGTTGAGGTCTCTCCTTGCTTTTAGATGTAAACGGTAACTGAATGCAAAAAGGCAGCCAGCCATATCTGTGTTTAGGGTTTGCCAACACACAGATCTCTGCACTGTGATTGGCCACAGCCAATCAGCAGGTACACAGCCAAAATGATTGGCTGTAACCTGAAACTCATGCGGTGTCCAATCACAGCACAGGTCAGCAGGGTGCACGAGCATGCAAGCCTCCAAACCAGGAAGTACACCACAACCTATACATTGCCATGCATGGGCTGCCACCCACCAGCAGTAAATATACTGCTGACGGTTGGCAAAAGGTTAACGAAAGGCAAAAGATATGCATCAAATTTTTTTTTGTTTTTTTATGTGAAATGTTCCCCATCACTCTCCTGCACACAACAGCCATATTAACACTCCCCAGCACCATAACCCATGCTAAGAATGTTAATAAACATCCTCCCTTTAAGAGTCAAAATGCAGTCAATGACTGCTCAGGCCCCCAACTAACAGAGTGGATACAATACATGTTTTAGAGCCAGTAGGGGACAACTGCATGGAGGAGAGTATGTATGTTTGGATTATTTATTTTTAAACACACAACCCTTATTTAACCAATTGACGCCCGCCCACCATCAAATAACAGAGGGGTGCTGTGGCTCTTTCTGGGTGGACGTCATAGGACGTCGGCCCATTCAAAGAGGGCATGCATGTGATCGGGTGCGAGCAGCCCTGCACTGTCGGTGGTGGCGTGTCCCCGAGACACAGCGCCTCACTGACGGGGGTAAACAGCCATTGGGCATGGCTGTTTAACACGTGATCAAGTCACGACTGATCACAGATGGTACTGCCCAATTGAACACGGTTCATGCACGTGATCAGGAGGCATGTCGTGTCGGCGTGTTCCTAGGAACACTGCTCGTCACCGAAACTGGTAAACAGCCAATGGCCGGCGGCTGTTTACCACACAAAGAGAACCTATCACATCGCCCCTAACACCCAACAGTCACCACGTCAGTGCCCATAAAGTGCACCTGTCACCCATCAGTGCTCATAAAGTGCACCTGTCACCCATAAGCGCCCATATAGTGCACCTGTCACCCATCAGTGACCCTCATCTGTCACCTATCAGTCCCATAAAGTGCACCGGTCACCATCAGTGACAGTCGCCTTTCACCCATCAGTGTCCGTTACCTGTCACCCATCAGTGTCCTTTACCTCTCACCCATCAGTTCACCCATCAGTGTCTGTCACCTGTCGCACAGCTCATCAGTGACCGTCACCTGTCTCACAGCCCCCATCGGTGACCGTCACCTGCCACATGTTGCACAGCTCAGCAGCATGTCCAAAAACGTTTATAGCAGTGAGGAGGCGTTCCAGATTCTCTCCATGACTGATGAGAGCAGCAGGGAGTTCTCAGATTCCAATGCCAATTCTAATTCTGAATCCATTCAGCATTTGAACCGATAAATAGTAGTGGATTGGCAAATGAATAAGAGGATGGGTTCCTCCTAAAAGGGCACGGCGCTCTGCAAACAAGGCAGTAACTAGCAACAGACCCCAGGATCAAATTCCCAGGCCCAGTACTAGCGCTGCCACCAGCGATAGACCCAGAGAACAAATGCCCTGGAACAGCACTGCAGTATCACCCCCAAATACCAGCACAGGAATTTCAAATCCCCCAACTACCAGCACTAGAGTGTCACATCCCCCCAACAGTCAGGGCTGCTACATACCTCCCAGATGCTCTTGCCAACCCAACATGGCTGCCTTCCGACTCGGGATCAGCAAGTATTCCCCCTTTCACCGCACCGCCAGGTGTGCATTCCAATACACAAAATTGTTTTCATCTATTTTTGCCCGACACTTTGCTGCAATTTATCGTGGACCAGACCAATCTATTTGCCCAGCAGCATATTGCCAACAACCCCCAATCATCATATGCCTGTCCGTTTCAGTGACGATTAGACTCTGGAGGAGTTCAAATTGTTTATGGGCCACACCATAAACATGGGGCTTACAAAAAAAAAAAAAAAAAAAAAAAAAAAAAGAAGAAAGAAGGATATGCCTACTGGTCCACCAACCCCATCCACCACATGCCCATTTTTTCTTCCGTAATGTCCAGGTCCTGATCGGAGATGATTACGCGCTTCCTCCACTTCAGTGAGGACACCCAGTACCCTCCCCAAAATCATCCAAATTATGATAAATTATGTAAAATTCGCCCACTCAAATTTTCTTCCTCAAAAATTTGTAGAACTTTATGTCCCCGATCAGCATATATGTATAGACTAGTCCCTGGTACCCTTTTCAGGCCGGCTAGGAATAAAACAATATACTGTATTCCTAGCAAAAGGGCCAGATACGGAGTAAAATTTTATAAGCTTTGCAAGAGTGTCACGGCATACCTGTATGCGTTCCGCATATATGAAGGAAGAGATTCCCAGCTCCAGCCCCGAATGGGGCCGGCCTACATGGGAAAAACTGGAACAATTGTATGGGACCTGGCATACCCACTGCTAAATAAAGGTCATCACATATACCTGGATAACTATTACACCAGCCTGCCCCTTTTCAAACACCTATACCTCGCAAAAACCCTGGCCTCCAGAACCTCCAGAAAGAAACGGAAGGGCTTTCCACAATCCATAGTGAACAACAAACTGCAAAGGGGGGAAAAAGCAACTTTGAGAAGCGTCTGAAGATGCCAAAAAAGATGTAGTGTATGCAGCAAAAGAGGATATTCAAAGAGATACCAGCTACCATTGTCCCCAGTGTCTCTCCCAACCCAGCCTTTGCATCGGTGAATGCTTCCGACTATCACACATCCCAAAAATATTAGCCCATATTTTTAACCATTTCCCCATTTTCATCATCTGTGCTGACCATTTTCCATGCTTCTACAAATAACCATGCCACTGTCTTCCACGTCAACTGACCCTGGCCTGTTTTATCAACTATGCTTTTGCCTACTGCTTGGACTGATCTGTTGCCCTGCTACTGTAGTACACAGAAGTCTCACATGTGAGGGGCTCCAGAATTGTTTTCCGGATGGGGAAAAAAATATTTTGTTTTCTCCAGGTTTCGTAATTTCTGGATTAGGGTCTGGAGTCCGGAGACTTCAAAGAGATTTGGGTGGGAGAAGCCTCTACCCCCGTGCCCAAGTCTTACCCGATTGAGGTCCTCAGCCTGCTGCTGACTTACTGCCATCATTCTTCTGCCTGCCGCATGAACTGACCACACCTCTGCCTGCACTATGGAAATTATTATCTGTAGCAAGAGGCAGTATGTTTATGAAGGGCTGGAGAGCAGTACAATAATGAGTGTCTGCAGATAACAGTGTACCAGGACCAATATTATGGCTGTGCTGGCTGTCTCTGCCTGGACAATTCCTATGGACAAATGATTTGGCTGTGCTGACAATAACCTTGTGCTGACTATAGACAATATTCCTGCCTGCTGCCTGGATAATTACTATTGTTGTCGCTAAGCAGATCCCCGCCTGTTGCCTGGACAAATTCTCTCCCCTGTGGGCACTGCTAAAACCACAGGAAATATTTTTTTTTTTAACCTTTCCTCAATAGAATATATTCTGGAGTGCAATTCTTGGTATGTACATGCTCTGTGCTAGAAATATGAAGGGCCTTCAAAAATGATAAGTTGTCAGGAAAATTAGATGTGCAATTTATGCTCCTAGAAAGCATGAAGGTGCTATTTGAATTTTGGGCCTTTGTATGTGGCCAGGGTGTGTAAAAGTCTCGCACATGTGGTATCGCCACACTCAGAAGGAGTAGGAGAATCTATTTTGGGGCGCAATTTTTGCTATGTACATGCTGCTACGTGTTAGAAATATTGTATGAATGGACAACTTTGTGTAAAAAAAAAAAAAGGAGGTTTCATTTTTTTTCCACATTTTCCAAAAACGTCTGGAAATGGACCGTCCGTTGGGGTGTTTGCTTTCCAAACGGGGTCATTTTGTGGGCGTTTCCATTGTCCTGGTGCTCCAGGGTCTTCAAAAGTGCGATAGGCCGTCATGACATTAGATGTGTAATTTATGTCCCTAGAACACCTGATGTTGCTCCCTCCCTGCATGTTGAGCCTCTGTCTGTGGCTGGGCTGTGAAAAAGTCTCACATGTGGTATCGCCATACTCAGGAGTAGCAGAATGTGTTTTGGGGTGTAGTTGCAAGTATGCATATGCTTTGTGAGAGAAATAACCTGTTAATATGAAATAGGCATATGAAAATTTTGTAAAAGATAAAAATGAAAATCTTAATTTTACAAAGAATTGTGGGTAGGGTTGTCCCGATACCGATACTAGTATCGGTATCGGCACCGATACCGAGCATTTGCCCAAGTACTTGTACTCGGGCAAATGCTCCCGATGCTTCCCCCGATACCTAGAAGACAGCTGTGATCAGTGCGTGGGTGAGTTACAAGATTCTCCCCCAGCGGCTTTCAGCTGCTTTAGTGACATACAGCGGTGATCGCTCACTGCTGACTGTCACTGCATCCTCCTCCATGCCCCCTCCGTTGCTCTGTCCCCCTCCGCTGTCCCCCTCCGTTCCTCTCTCCTTTTCTGTTCCCCTCCGCTGTCCCCTCCGTTCCTCTCTCCTTCTCTGTGCCTCTACGCTGTCCCCTCCATTCCTCTCTTTCTCTGTGCCTCTCCGCTGTCCCCTCCGTTCCTCTCTCCTTTTCTGTCCCCCTCCGCTGTCCCCTCCGTTCCTCTCCTTCTCTGTGCCTCTACGCTGTCCCCTCCGTTCCTCTCTCCTTTTCTGTCCCCTCCGTTCTCCCCCTCCGTTCCGCCTTCCCCTCCTCCTTCCTTTGTGAATGGACAGAGTCAGTTGACTCTGTCCATTCACATAACTGAAACATTGTAATCTCCTGTGATTACGATGTGTCAGTTTATGAATGGAGAGGAGCCGCTGTCTTCTCTCCATTCATTCTCAGTGCAGCTGAGGCTGCAGAGAAAGGGACTGGGGAATCTCTATCCTCTGTCTCTTTCTCGGTCTCAAGGGGGAGATATCAGAGGTCTGTTAAGACCCCTGATATCTCACCAAAGCCCCCCAACAGGGCTGATTAAAAAAAAAAAAAAAAAACCACAAAACACACACACACACACATACACCGTTCACCCCCCCCCCCCCCCCCCCAAAAAAAAGCACTGTTTAAAAAAAAAAAAAAAACACTGTCACGTGACATAAAAAAAAAAAAAAAAAAAAAAAAGTATCGGTATTCGGTATCGGCGAGTACTTGAAAAAAAAAAAAAAAGTATCGGTACTTGTACTCGGTCCTAAAAAAGTGGTATCGGGACAACCCTAAAACCCTTCAAAAAACTCACCATGTGACTTACTAAATACCTTGGAATGTCTACTTTCCAAAAAGGGGTCATTTGTTGGGTATTTGTACTTTCCTGGCTTGTAGGTGTCTCAAGAAATGAGATAGGCCTTCAGTACATCAGGTGTACATAGCTTGTAGACAGTAAAGCCTGATACACACGATCAGAAATATGTACGAAAAACACAGATTTCGGAGCAATCGTACGATAATCTGATCATTAGTACTTTCGAGTGCCGATCAGGACAGTTCATCTGATATTATTTGATCGGACATGCACGAAAAAAAATTTTCGTACTATGCCAGATCGTACGATTTTTGTTTAAACTGCACAGCTGTCATTAAAAAATGCAATACAAGTGCATTACACCACATGACATGACACATCACTTCCAATTTTATTCTGTTGTACGCAAATTTTTGTGACTTTAGTAAACTCATCAGATTCGATCTGAGATTAGCATGCAAAAAAAAAAAAACAAAACCAGACGATCATTCGTCCGATAATCTCATCATATGTACCGGGCTTAAGGATGGCCATACATGGCCGAATATCGAATGAATTTTCTTTTGAAAATCAGAAATTTTGTGCGTTTTGAGATCCGATAGTGCCACCATTGATTTTGAAATTCGACCAGTCAAGCCTGCAATTTCACCTCCTGTTGCTACAGAAAAGAACTTTCGTGGATGGGAATCTTTTCTTTCCAGGAATTTTCTTTCCTTGCACATTTCTTTTTCGATTACATTTCTCGCACGATTCTCCCATCATTGATTAGAAAATAGTTCGCATTTCAAAAAACGTCCAACATGCCCGATTACTCACATTCGATAGCTACACAAAAAAATCGGCTGTTGCTGCAGCCAACTAATGGTGCGAAATTCTAACGAAAATTCTTAGATAAGATTTTCAAAAGAAAATTCTTTCGAAAATTCGACCCATGTATGGCCTGCCTAACTTTCACAAAGACCAAATAATATACACTGATTAGGGTTATTTTTCCTGAAGATATGTAGCAGTATAAATTTTGTCCAAATTTTATGAAGAAAAATTACAAATTTGCAATATTTTATGACAGAAACAAAGAGAAAGGCATTTTTTGACAAAATTTTCGATCTTTTTATTTAAAGGACAAAAAATTAAAAATCCACTAGTGATTAAATACCACCAAAAGAAAGCTCTATTTGTGTAAAAAAACAGGGCACAAATTTTATATGGGTACGGTGTTGCATGACTGAGTAGTTGTCAAAGTGTGAGAGCACTGAAATCTGAAAATTGGCCTGGGCAGGAAGGGGTTGAAAGTGCCCTATAGGCAAGTGGTTAAAAACAGATTACAAGGTAATAAAATTAAATCAAAATTTTCTGAGAATGATATACAATTAGAAAACCGCTCTTTAGAAAGAAGTTGTCGCGAACTTTGGGCAAGTCAAACGGAGCATATGATTAAAATTTGCATAGGCAGGGGTTACCTTCCATGAAAGCTTCATGTCAAATTTATCAAAAATTACTTTTGGCATTGCATTATAGACAAACCTTGTATGAAAATTGGTATGTGAGTTTACCTATAAACTAATCATTGCCTGAATTGCACTTTCCCATGTTTTTGTCCACAAAAAGAAGTTAAACTGTTTATAATGCTTTCTGTTGAAATATACATGAAGAAACATAATCATCTGTTACATTGATTTGAATGTTAGGGTCAATTTTGTTTACAAACCTCATCAATTCCTTCTTCTTCATGAAATGTACGCGACATAAACAAACATGTCATTGTATCGCCCTTCTTCGTAAAAAGGATGAAATCTTTTCCAATTCTCATAGAGCCACTAATAGAAGATTACATTAAGCAGTCCAATTAAGGCATGCAATAAAGAAGGAAAACGGGTTAACATTTATTATACGCAAAATAGCATCCAGAAATCAAACTATCCTTTCACATTTTATTTTATTTTACAAGAACACAACATAAAAGTCTAAAACGAAACAGTTAATGCCACCTTCCAGTGGTAACAAAGTGTTTGTAACCCCCAAAAAAACAAAACAAAACAAAACAAAAAAAAAACACGGAATCTGTTCCTTTAAAGCAGGTTATGCAGCACAGTGCTTGTGCAGAGTCATTTGGCTCCCTGTATAACATAATAAACCTGTCTGATTCTGCCAGTTTCTGCTCTTCATCCCTGTAAACTGACCACGGTTTATCATGGCTGCTGAGCCCTGACACAGTGGTCAGTTTACGTGCCTCTGTCATCCACTGTGTCTCCTCTCTCCCCTGAGACCCCCCCTGCTCCCTGCCTGCCTGTCAGCTCCATCCACTTCCACTCCACGATCCTCCTCTCCTGCTGGTAAAAAATAGTGTTAGGTCTCTACAATCCCCTCTGTTAGATAATAACGTGCTCCACTCTATGTCCTTTATTTTAAAAAAGCCGATATCTATCTTGTTTCAGAGCGTCTCCCGGCACTTACGTGACTCGTCGGCTCTCTCCTCCTCCTGGCTGACATCAGCAGTTCTCGGCCCCTCCCGCTGTATCTGTCAGACGGGGAGAGGAGAGAGCCGAGGAGTCACACAAGCACCTAGAGACGCTCTGATAAAAAGGATATTAATCGCGTTTTTTATGTAATAAAGGACATACAGTGGGGCACATATTATCTAACAGAGGGGATTGTAGAGACATAACAAGTGGCTTTACAACCACTTTAATATTTTTACAAATGATTTGCCAAATCTAATGTGCGTTGGTGCAATGAAATAGTTTTAATACTTTTATATGGACGTTTTCTAATTTTCTCATTTTGATTAAAAAATGTCCAATTTTATTTTATTAAAGGGACAAAATAAACTAATAAAATGGATCAAAAATGCTTAAACCAAATGTAAGCTGTTAAAACAGTATTTTTGCACTCAATGTGAAATCCTTTTCTTGGAGTCCATTGGAAGAACACAAAGTCTTTCACCTTCGGGTTATACTGCAACATCCAGGAAGATTGGACACTGGCAAACGAAATAGAACAGTAAGCCACCCTGGGATAACCTCCCACCAGCATTCCTGGTTTTATAGCAAAGCAGTATAAAGAGCATGATCATACAGAGGTGTGGGACCTATGTCCCTCAATGGACTTCAAGAGAAGAGTTTTATGCTGAGCACTAAAATGCCATTTCCTTTTATTAAACCAACACAAAAGTGTGCATATCCCCTTATTAGTTACATTTCATACCAAACTACTAAAATTCACAAATGTAAAACATGAGTATGTCTAAAGTAGTTAATATAAATAACACCTAGTGAAAATTAATAAATACATTTTTCCAATTCACGTGACTCGAGTATCATAAAAATGATATTCCTTAAACCTATATATTATGATCAGAAATTTACACCAATCAATAATGTGTGAAAAAAAGTCCAAACATATAAAAACATAAAACAGTCCAAATCCACAAATGATGATCCATCATTGACGATGAGAGCAGAGAACAGAAGAAGCTTCATAGTGTAATAAACCAGCTAAGAACTTTTTTTATAAAAAGTATTGCACTTACATCTAAAAAACATCTAAAAGTGGTAAAGAAAATTTCCATAGGACCGCGGCCACGTCTGTGGAAGTTTTCATTCCTGATGTTCGTGCAATACTTAATAATAAAAGTTCTGCCCACTTGTGATATCTGTGCTGGAAGCTTTTGGTCTGAACATTGGATATATCTTGTGGCGACACCAGCGCTGTGATTTACTGATGGGGTCACATCATAGTCTGCCAATCCAAGGATACGTGCAGTGGCTCCCTTTATATGAGCAGGTTTGATCTCTATAATCTGAGATAAACTTAGTCCGGTAAAAGTTGTGGGGATAGCACCTGCTGAGCACTATAACACCGTTTTGTCTGTGTTCATCACTGTGCATCAGAGCACCTGGATCATCATTTGTGGATTTGGACTATTTTACATTTATAGGTTTGAACTTTTTTTTTTTGTTTTTTACACATTACAGGATTCACATTCAGAGATGCCCCATAACCCTTTCAACAGTCATGCCATTAAAGCCAGTGACCGTGAAGGATCCCAGAAAATCCCAACAATCTGACAAAGCCCACAAAGTGTCCGCCAACAGTCTTATCTGTTGGTTTATTACGTCCGCCCTGGCCAGTCCAAAGCAAATCTCAGGGTGCAGTGATCAAACAAAGTTACCAAAAGCATCTACTGCTTCTACTAGAGGATGCCTGTACTTAGAGAGAAACCTATCCAGTTTGTTTTTGGTCCTGAAACAGGTACTGGAACATCTCTGGTTGTAGGGGCCACTCCCTCAGGTCTAGGCATGGAGGATGTTTGCCTGCCAATTGTCTATACCTATAATATAAATGCTGGTCTATTGAGAAAGTGTGAAGTTCTGACCAGTACAGGGTCTGATCTACCTCTTGCTGCAGCGAGACAGCTACTCCCTGATGGTTCATGTATGCCGCCAATGTGGCATTGTCTGGTCCAATGCTATACACAACTAACCTGAAGATCCTGGATGCTGTTTTGGAGGCGAGAGTCCTCTAACAAGTAAGTTCTCAGCACAGATAGGGTGCCCATGACCTCTTTTCCAGCCCGATAAACTGCCATTTGTCATGAAGATCTTCCACATGGGAAGAAAGGGCTTTCCTGATTCCACCATCAGGCTAAGAACAAATTGGTCCTGGGTGCCAAACAAATCAATCTGTCCAGGGACTTGACTGACTTATCCCAAAACTAAATAATGTTGCATTTTAGAGGTCTGGAGTTAAAATGGACAAAAGAAACTGCCTCGAACGAGACTATTATCAGACCCAAGACTCTAATGCAAAAACAGAGTTGATATATCCTGGACTGGAGAGTCTGAATCTATAATTAGAAAGTCTGAAAGCCTTAGCTTAAGCTGTGTCCAGAACTAGGAGTCAATTCCAGCACTGATTTAATCAGATTGAATCTGATTTCTGAAGGTTAAGGTTTCATCCAAACTACTAACATCTGGACATTAACTTTTCCCTCAACAGAAGGTAGTCAAAAGTATCCCACTATAGGCTGCCACAAAAGCACATAGGGCTATTACTGAGGCCCCACAGCATAAATGTAAGAAGCCAAGAAAGCCATCTTGGTGAAAGAATGTGATGACAGACTTGGTGGATTCCATGCAAAATGTCTAAGCCCAAATAAAGATAAAGACAAAAGACATACAGAGCTTTGAGATCCAAGATGGACTGGATGCCCCCTTTGGGTTTGGGAAAAAAAAAAATCCTAAAACAGCTCTGCTACAGGAACTGAGGCAATGACACCTTGGTGTTAAAGACCTGAAAGTGCTCATGGGAGACCTGCTAATCTGTCTGGAGACATTGGAAGGTTGAAGGTGGTAAAACAAGGGAGGAGACCAGGAGCCCTGGCATACCACCCTCCTGCACCCAAGCAGTCCAAGCCTCCATTCAAAAAGGTTGACAAACATTCCACCAGTCTACTCTTATCGAGTTTTAAGATACAGGGTCACACCTGGACTTGTGCCACAGCTCTGGACAGTCTTACTCATTGGGAAAAGTACATCCTTTTAGGACCACTAACAAAACAAAACAAAAAAAAAAACTGAAGTATGCTGGTAATGGGAAAGGATTATCCTGGGTAGGCCTACAGTTCTTCTGTTTATCAGTGTCCAATCCACTTGTAGGTACCAGTACAACCCAAAAAGTGTAAAGACATTCTGTGTCCCTTAATGGACAATAAAGAAATTCACTATAATTTTAAATTTCAGATAGCATGTTTCAAGTATTGTAGGCACCCTTTTTAACCACTTCCATACCGCGCGAATTCCAGCACTCTTGTCCTACATGTAAAAATCATAACTTTTTTGCTAGAAAATTACTCATAACCCCCAAACATTATATTTTTTTTAGCAGAGACCCTAGAAAATAAAATGCAGGTCTTTGCAACTTTTTATGTCACACGGTATTTGCGCAGCAATTCTTCAAACACAAATTTTTTGGGGGAAAAAAAAAAAAAAAAAACACTTTCACGAATATAAAAAAAAAAAAAAGGAAGAACAAAAACAGTAAAGGTTAAGCTCAATTGTTTTGTATGTGACAGATGTTACGCCGAGTACTTAGATACCTTACATGTAACGCTTTAAAATTGTGCACGCTCGTGGAATGGTGCCAAAATTCAGTTCTTAAAAATCTCCATAGGCAACATTTTAAACATTTTTAGAGATTACTGGTTTAGAGTTACAGGGGGGGTCTTGGGACAGAACTATTGCTCTCGCTCCAAAGTTCGCAGTGATACCCAACGAGTGTGGCTTGAACGTCGTTTACATATGCAGACGTGACCTACGTATGCATTCGCATATATATTATATTTTTTTATTATTTTATTTTTTACACTTTCCCTTTAAAAAAAGTATTTTCGATCACTTTTATTCCTATTACAAGGAATCTAAACATCCCTTGTAATAGGAATAGTGCGTGACAGGTCCTCTTCATGGAGTCTATAAGACCCCACATCTCTCCTCCAGGCTGGAGAGCCTGGGATCAAAGTCATAGTGACTGCCGAGGACCATCTAGCCCTCGGTTTTCTCTATGACCAACTTCTGGCACAGGTGGATTCCATCTCCTGCTCGCCAATCGCACGGGCGAGCTGGTAGAAGCACCAGAGGGTGGCTGGACGTCCACTCCCACCGCCTATAAGAATGATCAAGAGGCTGAACAGCCACTAGGATTGTTCTTATGGTGAAGGGAACCGCCAGCTAAAAAAAAAATGATATCTGAATGATGCCTGCAGCTGCAGGCATCATTCAGATATCACCACTGAAAGCCCAGGACGTCATATGACGTTTCTACGGTATGGAAGTGGTTAAAGAAAATGCTTACAGATTTTAGGAGAGAGGAACACTGCTGTTGCATACTTTTTTGTTCTGCAGTTTGCAAATCCGTCACAGAAATGTGGAATATGTATCATGATGTCGCATTTCATGCAAAAAGTGTGTTGTATCGTGTTGTGTCAGATTCTGCAAACGTGTGACAGATTTACAATATTGCTGCATTATGTGAAAGTGTAGCAGATTTGACAACTTGTATATTTGCCTAAAAGCTAGCTTTCAGGAAACCATTTAGAAAGTAATTTTCAGACAGTTGTGCCTGTTTAAAAAGTGTTTCCACATCCCCTAATATAGTGCGTCAGATCAGTGTGTTTAATTCTTCCATGATCTAACTCCTAACACTTGCAGCACATGTGCAAAAGCTAGACTGCTAACTGTAAACAATTTGCACACATTCACATGCATGAGATTATAAGATAGAGCACAACTGTAGGTATAAAGGTTCAACATATAGGTACCATTAACATATAAATTAGACAGACTGTTTTACATTTAGGACCTTCTACAGTATAAAGCTTGTTGGGTGTTTAGAAAAAGCTTGTTCCATGTATTGGTTGTGCCAGCTGCTTACCAGTGAGTATAAATAAAAAACACGACAAACCCTAGAATTTAACTATTATCTGCTGTTCTCATGATAAAAATCCAGGTACCCCCCCGCCTTCTGGTGGCTAGTCACGTGCTGACACAGAGGACACTGAGCAACTGATGTCAGTAAATTGATAAGAAAAGCTGCAGACCGTTTAGCTCTGCCTTATATCAGTTGCCATAGAAACATCAGGCAAGGACCATTAGGGACATTTGCCTCAACACTGGATATGCAAAGGAGCTCAGTTTCCCATCAATAAAGCAACATGTACATTTTCAGCTTTTTCACCAAGATAGCCTTCAACAAAATAGCAGTTACTGAAGAGAGATTACTTAAGAGAGACTGGAGCAGCTATAATCTGTAGCAGAAGTACATAGCAATCAATCAGCTTCTAGCTTTCACTTTCAAAGTTTTAAACGGAGTTCCACCCATTTAAAAGTCAGCAGTTATAAAAAGTGTAGCTGCTGACTTAATAATCAGACTCAACTGTCCCACGGTCCAGCGATGCGGTGTACAGGAAGCCTCGCTCCTCTCCCCCTCCTCCTCTCTGCAGTGCCAACATTCTAACTGTGGGCGCCCGGCTGTGGCTTCATAGCCGGGCGCGCACTGAGCGAGCTGCGAATGACCAGGCAATCTTCTGAGACCTGTGACGTATCCCAGAAGATTGCAGGGAGGGAGGGGGGGGGAGAGAGGTGATCTTCCTTCCGGTGCCGTGGAGCCAGAGGAGGTAAGTGGGAGCTGGGTGCCTGTAAAAACAGGGTACCCACTCCTCCCCCCAAAAATGACATGCCAAATGTGGTATGTCAGGGGGGTCATCTGCACTTAAAGTGGAAGTTTAATTTTTTGGGTGGAACTCCGCTTTAACAGGATAAAGTAAGTAATTTTTAGTGAAGTTACACCGATATTCAGGGTATAACGTTACTAAAGCAGTTTGCCCACACCATCCCTCGTTGTGACAGTGGGTGGGGGGTCCTTCTGGCTCCCCGCACCAACTGTCACAATTCAAAAACAGCGTGGCTGTGCAGGGCTCTGCCCACAGAGCTGCATCATTCATGAGATCAGTGAGTGAATGAACTACAAGTACCATCTTCCACCGTGACAGACAGCTTGTAGTTCTCAATAAACGCTGGTGAGCGCTCTCGTAGTTCATTTATCTTCTTGTCCTTCAGGATCTGTCTGCCCGCACTGGAGGTATGGGCAGACAGCTGTACGAAGTGTCTGAAGACGCCTGACATTGCACATGTGTTCGCGGGTGATATGCTCTGTAGGCTCCTAGGAGAATAACCACATTTTTATGGGCAAAAATGATGCATTTGTTATTATTTTAAATAAACGTATCCTTTCCCAGAATGTGCTGAAGCTAGTAGCTGATTGGTTACTATGCACAGCTGCTCCAGTTTTAGAAAAATCCTTCAACTGTATTTACATGATTTGTCCTATTAGACTACATGAAAATGCACACATAAACGTAATGTTTTAAATTCAATATATTATAGTAGTTGAAACGTAACGACTTCAAAACCGTTTCCATACTGCCCAATTTGAATGGACTCAGGAGTTCTTTTGGCGGACCGGCCGAACTGAATGACACTTGCAGCTTCACTATAAAAAAAAAAAAAAAAAAAAAAGTTAAGGATGACATTCTTCCCACATAGCAATTACACAAACCAAGGTCTCGCTTCCCTTCTTCCTCAATTTTCTCAACAGACCAACTTCCATCGACCCAAAACAGACTGCTTAATGTCTAACACTAGACCCAATTCACCATAGTTTCACATTATATATAAAAAAAAAAAAAAATATAATAATAATAAATAATAATAATACGGTTAATTTTTCCATTCCATTATTTTGGACAAATATTGCACCCACCTTTATTGTACACTGCATTCTCATGTCAAAAACAAAATAAAAAAAGCAATGACACGGCTTTCCTATTTATCCTGTCCTTTTTGGTTCTGGAACAGCTAGCATTTATTATAAATATTGCAAGAATTTAAAATTGTAACACATAGCAAACTTAATTTCTTGTCTGAAATTAAACATCCCCCTATATTCATTTAGAAAAGCTTTTATTCATTCAGTTTACTTCAATTACTTCCAAAACAATTCATCACACAAGTGCTCACATGTTTTTTTTACTCACTTGGATCCATTCCTGTTCCATCATCAAGAAAACAAAGCATAAAACCCCCTCTTAGATCTTCCCTTTGCACTGTAAACAAAATAAAAATGTTAGCATGCTCATTGTGTGCATTCTTTAAAAGCATGAATGATTGTAGTAACCATATAGATATAAAAACATATTTTGTTATATAATGTATTGTGCAGGAGTGATGACTCTTCTGGCAAAAGAGAAATAAAAATAAAAATAAACCTGCAAAAGCAGAAATGCTATTAAAATAATTCAATTATTAGTATTTATATGGTATGGACAGGTCAACAGAGCGTGCTCCAACGCCTCTTTCACTTCCCCTCAGTGTAGCACCAGTATTAAAACAAATAGCTCCATAGTGTAGCATGTACCAAAAAACATATCTATCACAATGATTAACTCACAAAACAAGGACTACAACAATTAATACTCCAAGGGTAGTCGAATGACGAAACACATCAAGTGACGTCACATGCATGCGCATTAGAGCTGCACAATTAATTGTTAAAAAAAAAAAATCGTGATCTCGATTCAAACCCCCTGACGATCTCTATTGCAGAGTTTGAAGATTCTTTCATACAAGTGGAGAGACTTATCTGCTCACTCAGCTGTCAAAAGAAAACATCCAGCAGTCTTGCCAAGTTTTTTAACATGAAATATTGTAACTAACTCTTCCTTCTTAGATCAAAGGGATACACTTCTGTGTGTAAAGTAAAAATCCAGGCAGTCTGCGTAAATGCAGGAAGTTTAACCACTTAAAGTCTAAATCTTTTTCTGACACTTAAGTTAAAATCAATATTTTTTGCTAGAAAATTACTTGGAACCCCCAGAGATTATTTTATATATAAAAATAGAGAGAGAGAGAGAGAGAGAGAGAGAGAGAGAGAGAGAGGAGAGAGAGAGAGAGAGAGAGAGAGAGAGAGAGAGAGAGAGAGAGAGAGAGAGAGAGAGAGAGAGAGAGAGAGAGAGAGAGAGAGAGAGAGAGAGAGAGAGAGAGAGAGAGAGAGAGAGAGAGAGAGAGAGAGAGATGAAATAGGACAAATAAAAAAAAAAAAACAACACACACACACACACACAACAGTTAGAGAGATTTTTTAGCAGAGGCCCTAGGGAATAAAATGTAAATTTCTGCAATATTTTATGTTTCACTATATTTGCTCAGCGGTCTTTAAAACGCAATTTTTTGGGAAAAAACACACTTCAATGAATAAAAAAAAAAAAAAAAAAAAAAAAAAGAAGAAACACTAAAGTTAGCCCAATTTTTTTTTGTTTTAATGTGAAAGACGCCGTGATCTATCTTCTAAGCAAAAAAAAAAAAAAAAACGCAATTCTCATCAGCCAGAATCGTGCAGCTCTAATGCGCATCTGGAAGTGCTGGTCTCTACAATTTTTAAAAGGGGATTTGTCTGGTAGCAGATAAAC
>NC_133324.1:325469544-325553993 GCF_042186555.1 Aquarana catesbeiana | reverse complement strand
AGAGTTATGGAAGGGATGGCGATACAATAAGAGAGAATAATAACTGGCAGTGCTGGAATGAATTCAAAAAACGGTGGAGCATTACTGAGCGACTAAAAAATTAGATTTAAACTAAAGAGAATAAAGATAACCAAGGGTGCACAGAAAAAAAAGGGGGGGCAACGGTGAAGGGGTAGGGGTGAAGCAGGAAGATAAAAGTTAAAAGACCTATAGTATTGATCTTTTTTCTACCTTTCTTTTTACTTACTGCTTTTTGATAATAAACGTTATGCATGTTTGCTAACAAAGCTACAATGATGTGAAAAAGTTGAAGGGACATGGATGACACTGATAAGGTGGATTAAGTCTCTTATAAGATTCACGGAGGTAGCAAAAAAAACCTTAGTTAGACTTACCGGTGACGGTATTTCTACGAGCCTTTCAGGACAGCACCTTGGACAGCACCTTGGAGAGAGCGTGACAAGGCCCCTTTAAAAAGCAGCTGCTTCCACCATGCCATCAGTTGTTACCGAGAAATCCTCCGACATGCTGGAAAATATAATCAGACAATTACCAGGTCCTATAATTATACTTTACATATGATAACCAAGGGAGGGAAGTAGGCAGCTGTCCTGAAAGGCTCGTAGAAATACCGTCACCGGTAAGTCTAACTAAGGTTTTCTCCCTTCGCCTTTCAGGACAGCACCTTGGAGAGGATAACCGAGAAACTTACTTCAGGGTGGGACTACTGCCTGCAAAACCTTCCTACCAAATGATTGGTCCGAGGCTGATAGTAGATCCAAGCGGTAGTGCCTTATGAAGGTCGAAAAACTGGACCATGTGGCAGCCTTGCAGATTTGCTCAGGAGATGCCCCAGCCCTTTCTGCCCATGATGCCGCCACTGCTCGAGTAGAATGAGGTAATACCCCTTCCGGAGGTTCCAGACCCAAAGATATGTATGCCTCTTTGATGGCCTGCTTTAACCATCTTCCAAGGGTGCTTTTGGAAGCTTTACCTCCTTTGTGAGTACCTTCCATTAAAACAAAGAGTGAGGATGACTTTCTGATTTCCTTTGTTCTTTCCAGATATTTAAGCAGGCACCTCCTGACATCAAGGGTATGGAAAGCTTCTTCTCCTGCTCCCGAAGGTAAAGGACAAAAAGTAGGGAGAATGATTTCCTGTGTACGGTGAAAAACTGAAGCCACCTTTGGTAGAAATGCTGGATCCGTCCTTAAGACTACCCTATCCTGTAGACATCTCATGAAGGGCTCTTTAATTGAAAGGGCTTGTAACTCACTAATTCTACGTGCGGAAGTTACTGCTACCAATAAAATAGTCTTTAACGTCAAGAAACGTAATGATGCTTCTTCTATGGGTTCAAACGGTGCCATAGTTAGACCCTGAAGAACTAAAGATAAATCCCATTTGGGAAAACTAACAACAGGTCTAGGCTTTACTTTTGCCATTGCCCTAAAAAATCTGATTATTAAAAGGTTCCCCTGACAGGGTTCTTTCCAAAAAAAACTGATAAAGCAGCTACCTGCGTCTTGAGCGTACTTGCTGCTAACCCCTTCTCCAATCCCTCTTGAAGAAATTCCAAAACTGAAAATGTGGTACGAAAATCAAAGTTTTTACTGGAACACCAAGAATTATAGATCTTCCAGACTTTAAAGTAAATGTCTCTCGTCACTTTTTTTCTACTTGCAAGAAGGGTAGAAATAAGCCTCTCTGATAAACCCTTTCGTCTTAAGATTTGTTCTTCAGAAACCAAGCTGTTAGTTTGAGGTAAGCTGGATCTGGATGGAGAATTCGGCCCTGACTCAACAGGTCTGTCCTGATTGGTAATCTCCAAGCAGGTTTCACTGAGAGGTTCATCAAGGTTGAAAACCAGGGTCTTTTTGGCCAATAAGGAGCTATTAATATTAGCTCCGTGGACTCCAATCTGAATTTGGCTAACACCTTTGGTATCAGTTGGAACGGGGGAAAAGCGTAGGACAGATGGAAGTCCCATTTGTGAGCTAACGCATCTACTCCAAGAGCTTGATCCTGTCTCTGAAGAGAGAAGAAGACTGGTATTTTTGCATTTTCCTCTTTTGCAAAGGAGGTCCACTTGGGGATGACCCCAACTCTTGGAAATCTTTTCGAATAATTCCTGATTGAGAGACCACTCTGCTTCCCTTATTTCTTTCCTGCTGAGATCTGCTAAGGTGTTTTCCGTCCCCTTTAGATGGACTGCTGATAGAGAGGCCACATTGTTCTCTGACCCATCTTAGGATCTGATGCGCTAGACCCATTAGGGTTTTGCTTTTTGTGCCCCCTTGCTTTGTTAAATATAATACTGTCGTCATATTGTCTGACAATATTTGGACATGTTGATTCACTAGAAATTCCTGGAGGGAGAGGAGGCTTAAGTGAACAGCCTTTAACTCTCTCCAATTTGAAGATCTTCTTGCTTCTGGTTTGGTCCAAACTCCCTGAACCGTTTTTTCTTCCAGGTGAGCTCCCCATCCCCAGGCGCTGGCATCTGTAGTCAGCCTTCTGGTTACCGGAAAGACCCAAGGAAGCCCTTTTGAAACGTTTCCTAGGTTCCTCCACCACCAGAGAGACCTTTTTGCTCTTGCCCCCAAGTTGAATTTCTTCTCCAGAGGTTCCTGGTATGACCAATTCATCAGGATATCCGATTGCAGAGGACGGGAATGCAACCTGGCCCACTGTACCGAAGGAATTGCTGCTGTCAACAGACCCAGAGCAGACATGGCTTGTCTTACAGAGATCTCTGCGTTGGATTGAAGTGTTATCAGGGTCAACTGCATCTTCTCTATTTTCTCCTGGGGTAGAAAAATTTTCTGTTCTATCGAGTCTATTTCGTACCCCAGAAACTTTACCCTTTGAGATGGAATTAAGTTTGACTTCTGAAGATTGAGAAGCCATCCCAAACCTCTTAAATGTGTTTGAACTGTCTGTAGGTTGACCTCTACTTGACCCCTTGAGTCTGCAAACAGTAGCAGATCGTCCAAATAGGGTACTATTGAAATCCCCTTCAGTCTCAGGGGCTCCAAAGATTCCGCCATCACTTTTGTGAATACCCTGGGAGAAGAGGAAAGACCGAAAGGCAGAGCCCGAAACTGCAGGTGCCAAATCTCCCCTCCCCCCAGATTGACTGCAAGACGCAGGAACCTTTGTGATGGGGGCGCTATTGGTATATGGAGATAGGCATCTCTCAAATCGATGGAAGCCATATGACATTTGGGGGTTAGCAAATTCCTTACTGAGAAAATCGTATCCATCCTGAATTTTTTGTATTTTATGGATCGATTTAGAACCTTTAAATTGAGAATCAGGCGGAACTTTCCTGATGGCTTTTTGACCATAAAAATGTGGGAGTAAAACCCCTTCCCCTCTTGATCTTTCGGAACCTGGGAAATGACCTTCTGTTGCATCAGTTCCTGTAACAGAGACTTCATGGCCAGAGCCTTTTCCCGATCCTTTGGCAGGTTTGTGATGTAAAACCGACTTGGGGGGCTTTGTGAGAATTCCAATTGATAACCCTTTTTGATTAACCCCAGAACAAAAGGACTCTTTGTTGTTTTTTCCCAGATTGGTAAGAAGTCCTGTAGTCTCCCCCCTACTAGATGGTCATTGTTTTTTAGGGGTTTGTTCTGGGGTTCTAAAGAGTACCCCACCTCTACCTCTTCCTCTCTGAGAAGACCAGGGTCTCTTCTGTGTGTGGTCCTTTTCCTTATCGGTTTGTCGAAAAGGACGAAAATTTTTCCTCTGCTGTACCGTTTTCTTCTTCTGTGGGAAAGCTTTCTTCTTGTCTGCTGTCCTGTCAAGGACAGTCTCTAGTTCTGGCCCAAACATCAGGTCTCCTGAAAAGGGAATTCCGCACAGTTTTACTTTAGAAGCTGAATCCCCTGACCAGGTCTTTAGCCAGAGTGCTCTTCTTGCTGAGATAACAAGCGCAGAGGACCTGGCTGACATCCTGATAGATTCTGCAGAGGCATCTGCCATATATTTTACTGCCTTAAGCAGGGTAGGGAAGGACTCCAATAAGTCCTTTCTGGAGGTACCTGCCACAACATGACTTTTAAGTTGCTCTAACCAGCACTCCAGATTCCTAGCCACAACCGTAGCCGCCATTGCTGGCTTAAGATTAGCTAGAGATGAGTCCCAGGCTTTCTTCAGTAGCCCATCTGCCCTCTTATCCATAGCATCTTTGAGAATACCCATGTCCTCAAAAGCTAAATCAGTCTCCCTAGATACTTGAGAAAAGGCAGCGTCTATTTTTGGTTTTTTATTCCACAATAGTTCCTCATTCTCCTCAAAAGGAAACCTCCTTTTGAGGGTTTTAGAAAAAAACTGTCCTCTCTCTGGGTTCTTCCATTCCTTTTTAATAGTGTCTGTTAACACTTTATGCACAGGGAACACCCTGTGTTTAATTTCCTCCAGCCCCAGGTACATCTTATCATGCACAGACAGCTGAGCCTTTTCTTCCTGGATCTCCAGGGTAGTATAAATTGCCTTGAGTAATTCATCCACCTCCTCAAGTGACAGCTTATATCTAGATGATCTTGACTCTTCTTCCACCTCCTCCTCCTCAGAATCAATGGTTGAGGGTGGAATGCTTTCCCTTTCCTCCTCCGACTCACTTTCCACCTGTCTGGAAGTGGACTGAGGGAAACTGGAGTGAGAACTCTGCTCTTGGCTGGAACTCTGGCCGTGCTTTACAAGGGAACGCACTGTCCCTAGGGCCTCTGCTAACTCCTTCCTCACAGAAGATAAGAGCTCTTTGCACTCTTGTGAGGATTCTTCTTTTACTAAATCCACAATGCAGGATTTGCACAGTGGTTTGGGCCAAGAGTCCCTTAAAGGATTTTTGCATGAGGGGCACTTTCTCCCTGTTCTCTCTGATTTGGCAGTAGCTTTCTGAAACAGAGAAACAAGAAAAAAACCCAGGTCCTTTAGAACTAAGGCTTCAGAGAAAAGTAGTACCTCCAGCCAACACCCTAAGTGCCCAGAGTCTCACTCCTTTGCTGAACTGCTAATGGAAACTGTTACCCCATAGCAGACAGCAGCAGGTTTTGAATAACCACATCAAAGATAAAACACCCAGTGATATAAAAAGGAAAGAGGTGCCACCGCACCTCTACCTGGGCCTGGCCGGGAACCTGGGCGCCTGCATCCGCCATTGCTGCTGACGATTCCGCTGTCTCCATAGTGCAATCCGCAGCTGCTGCACTGTGTACTAGGCTCCATGTGCCAAACAAAAGGAAGTCCCGGCCAGAGGACCCGCCCCTTCCTCCTGCGTTCCAGCAGCAGGAACCAATCGCTGCTACGCCCCGCCGGAAGTATCCGCCCACCGGAACTGACATCACCTGCTGTCCGGGATTCGGCGCCGCCATGCAGAGGCCTGGCATGGACGCTCTTACTGAGCACAACCGCGGCCCCCCGAACACCCCGGGTGGAAAACTTCCGGCAGACCATTACTCCTGTGAGCCGGAGAAGGAAAGGACACCGGAGCACCCTCCTCACGTAAGGGAAGGAGCTGGGTTGGTCTGAGTACCCAAACGTGGAGGTCCTGCCAAAACCCTCTCCTTGGAGAGAGCGCAGCCCCTCTGGTTCCCCAAGCAGTGCTTCCACCATGGCGGAGGAAACACTAAAACTGATGGCATGGTGGAAGCAGCTGCTTTTTAAAGGGGCGTTGTCACGCAGTGTTTCCTGTCTAAGAGGTGGAGCTACGCTCTCTCCAAGGTGCTGTCCAAGGTGCTGTCCTGAAAGGCGAAGGGAGAAAAATAAATAAATAAATAAATAATGGTAGAGGATGGGAGGATTTAGTGGAAATGGGTTAACAACCACTTTAACTGAAGACCAGGTGACAGCCTTAACGTGCTGAGCCACAGAGGCCTGATGGCAGAATGCCCAGGAAACCACCACCGATATGGTGGTGTGATCACGTAAGAATACTGAAGGGTGCCATACCTTTTGGACTATAGGCTCTTACAAGTCAAATGTGTGTCGAGGCAGGGTGTCCTTTTCAAGAACTGCTGGAAGAACAAAAAGCTGAGTTTTACACATACAGGCTGTGGCTTTTAGAAATACTGATGGTCCCTATTGTTTGTCAGGGCCAATTCCTGGGGGTGATTAGGCGCAGGGCACAAGAAATGTAGGGCATCTTCATTAAAGGTGAAAGGATGATGCAACCTTAGGGAAAAAGGAAGGTTTGGCGTTTTTGGCCCAAGACCACTTTGTCCCTTTAAAGGATTAGGAAGGGCTCCTCAAAAGAAGAGCATCCAACTCAGACACTTCTGAAACAGATGTGATCTGCTAGATACTACAGTGATTTCCAGGAAAGATTACCCAAGGGAAGTTCCCTAATGGTTCCTGCAAAATAGAGTACAGCAGAGGGTGCAGTAATGGGGGTCAGATCTATGAAACACCTTGAATAAAAAGTTCTTTACACACTAGAAGCAAAAAGGCTTTTGAAATGGGGGGCAGGTTTCAGCTTCATCTATCCTAAGAGTACCAAGAGCTATGTTTTGTTAAAGTTCTGATAGCAGAAAAGCCAAAATACAAATCTGAGGTTGAAATGCTAGTGCTCACAGCAGGTGAGAAAGGATCTCCAAGTATAGCACAGTAGATTTTTCCCCAAGTGGTTTTTCTGGCCTTTAATGTGGGAAGGATAGCGCTAGATATAGCCCTGTCCTTTAACAGGCATGCCATTAAAGCCACTGACATATAGAACAGTACAGGGAGCCTTTGAACAGCAGGTCCAGCCAGTTTGGAAGAGGCCGGGGAGCTCAGCGCTGCTGTTCCTTGTATGTCCTCACTGATCGCCACTTGCAAGATGGAGAACGGCTGTGCGGGTCAGATCTCATCCAGAGGGAGGCTTCGAAGGCTTGTGGTGGCACGTGCGGGGCTGTTATGTCACTAACATTTGAGCTTACGTGCTGCGAGTGGTGTGGCAGCCGCACTCCTTTTTCAACCTTGCAAGCGTTGATCAGTGAGGACATACAAAGAACAGCAGCGCTGAGCGCCCCGGCTTCATACCTTCTCCTGGATATCTGTTACCCCAGCATGACTCCACTAAACTAGTGAGAAGTGGACCTCATCATCAGAGGCATATCTAGTGAAAATGGCACCTATGGCAAGCACTGAAACTGCGCCCGTCAAAAGAAAAGAAAAAAAAAAAAAAACAGCTAACAAAACTACAAGTCAAGCTCTTTAATCTTTTTATTAACAAATTATGGATTAGTACTACATAAACTGCCCAATGGATCAGTTCGCCCCTGGTCATTAAACATTCTACATTCAGTGAAAGTTCATGTACTGCAAAGTTTGCACTGCATGAACTTTCACTGAATGTAGAATGTTTAAAGAGCTTGTTGCACAAATCACTTTATTAAACGTTATGATATCTATTTATTTAATCCATATTGAGCACTATTTGATTGTGTGTATATGCCAAGCAGAAGCAGCCAATCAAATATGGTGCTCGATATGGATTAAATTAATATGCATAGCCATAAATATCAGAAATAAAAGTGTAATAAAGCGATTTGTGCAACAGCAGGTACTACTTTTAAATAGACTGCGACATACTACAGCAGATGACCAGACTGCGACATACTACAGCAGATGACCAGACTGCAACTGCGACATACTACAGCAGATGACCAGACTGCGACATACTACAGCAGATGACCAGACTGCGACTGCGACATACTACAGCAGATGACCAGACTGCGACTGCGACATACTACAGCAGATGACCAGACTGCGACTGCGACATACTACAGCAGATGACCAGACTGCGAATGCGACATACTACAGCAGATGACCAGACTGCGAATGCGACATACTACAGCAGATGACCAGACTGCGAATGCGACATACTACAGCAGATGACCAGACTGCGAATGCGACATACTACAGCAGATGACCAGACTGCGAATGCGACATACTACAGCAGATGACCAAGTAGCCAGTTTTAAAATTTAAGCTTTCAGCAATGCACAGCTATACAGGGGGATAAAGAACATTGTCAGGGAGGGTTTAGTAACCCTGAGTCTATAGGTAGAAAGACCTACCTGACCAACCGGGCTCACCTCTCAGAGGTCCAGAGGCGGAGCTTTCCGCGATAGGGGCGGGAATATTCGTGGTCCAGGAGAGGCGATGTCAGTGCTCCGAGCACATACAGAGTACATGGGGCGGGGCGGGGCAGGGCAGGGCAGGGTCAGAGCGTCAGTGAAGCTCCCTGCCCCACCCCTCACTGCCGACAGAGCCTCCCTCAGCCTAAACCGAGCCCGACAGCCATCTGGATAGAACACCAGCACCGCAATCCTGCAGACTGGCCGCGCGCCGGGGGCTAGATTAGTCTGAGAGGACAGGTGAGGGTTCTTTTTCATGCAGAGGGCGGCTTTTTTGCCGCCCCTTCACCCCACGGCGGCCATACCTTAGATACGCCACTGCTCATCATGACCTGATCATCCACTCTGACCCCACTTCTGGATGGTATCCAGCTCACCTATGCGCAACATCGCTTTCTTTCATGCGAGTTGATAATGCTATTGTTTTTTTATTAAAGCATATACTATTTATTCAGAGGCGCTCCTAAATCACCACCAACTGGCACTCAAACACACAAAAAAGTTGCAAAAAAATCCTCACTGTACAAAACCATGACATATGTTTTGGCTTATTAAATTTTAATACATACATCCTCATTAAAAAGTTTGTGTTTTTTTCTGATAATGTGCAATATAAATATTAGCTGCTAAACAAATGAGGATTCAAGTTTAATGCCCTTCCTGTCGTGTACATGTAAGAGAAGTCCAGCCTAACACTAAAATCACTACATCTCTAGACATCCACGATCTAACACTAACCTATCTAACGCTGTAAAGAAGAAATCAGGATACACATCTTTCCTGAAGCCGATCCAACCTGATCCCACGCTGAGCTGTCAGCCAACCACGGAAGCCCCATAGTAACTCTATGGGTGACATCACTTCCTATTCATTTCACAGCCATTGTTCGCTGTCTCCTCTGCAGCTGGAGACCAGACCAGCTTCAAAAAAAGTTATGTATACCAATTTCTTCTCTGCAGGGCTAGATAGGTTAGTGTTAGAGCGTGTATGTCTATAGCTGTAGCAATTTTAGCGTTAGGCTAGACTTCTCCTTTAAGACAGTTCATTACATGTGCAGCTCCTGTAAAGCAAATGGGGTTGTCGAAAGGTTCTCTGTGTATGGTTTCTGCAACCAAGCAACACTGATATAGGTAGAGTGGGGGAAAAAAAAAAAAAAAAACCAAACACACACACACACACACACACACACACACACACACACACTTCTACTTTAGTCACGGCTATATTAAAATTGATATCCTTACAGTGGCTAACTTAACAGTAGCCGCCCCCCCCCCCCCCCATTGTGAACATACGTTGAGCATATTTAACAACAAGTTACAAGACTAGCTCAAAGTCTTATTCCACAGTAAAATTTGCAGACTAGGACAGATCTTGAAAACTAGATAGGTAGGCCCATAGATTGCTTTCCTAATTAGAACCCTTATGGAAAGGGTAATAAGATGTTACAGCAGGAATGATAAAAACAAGTTTCTTCAGGGGAAATCATAGGTCGGATGCGAAAACTAGAGAAAAGTATGCATTTATTACTCTGGTGTTGTGTGGCTAGTATGAGCAAGCTTTCAGACTTTATTACCCATGTCTAGACAAACAGTGTCAGTGGTGCTGACAGCTGGTGCTGTGTGATAAGCGACTTGTGTCTCTATTGCTTCATGCTGTCAAGCTATCATCAGTGAACAAGAACCAAGCTATCATTGATATGCTAGTACATGAAGGGACATAAGACTGCAAACCCAATGTCACTTACATCTATTATTATTCACGATTTATATAGCACCAACAGTTTACGCAGCGCTTTACAATGTATCACCCGTTATCACCATTATACTAGGCCAGGGGGTATTATTATTATTATTATTATTATTATTATTATAATACAGGATTTATATAGCTCCAACAGTTTACACAGCACTTTACAATATAAAAAGGGGGTCTCAAAGTTTAAAAAAAATAAATAAAAAATAAATAAATTGCAGGCCGATTATTTTGTACCAGTGTGATATGATTGGTTAGACCATAAGAATTGAGCCACTGTTAAAAGGTTGAATACATTCAGTCTGCACCTCTCTCATCAAAGTCCCTCTTACATCCGTAATTAGGCTAACCGATCGCATAGCATTGCTTGCTAGGACACAGACGGGAACCATTGGTCCTGTGCTGGAGACTGGGCTCATCAGCATTGGGAGGAAGTAAAGACTATGCACTTCAGTTATGGGCCATCGTGTCTAGGGACCACTGCACTAGGCTAAGACCCCTTTCACACTGAGCCACCCTGGGCATCAGCGGCTAAAAATAGCGCCGCTTTACCAGTGCTATTTGGCCGCTCGCAGGGCGTCACAAAAACAACTTTTTGTGACTCCCTGCCAGGGCAGTACTCCAGTGTGAAAGCACTCGAACTTTCACACTGGGTTTACAGCTGAGGCTTTTTTCAGGCACCTTACAGGCACTATTTTTAGTGCTATAGCGTCTGAAAAACGCCTCAGTGTAAAAGGGGTTTAAGTGTAATGGAGGTAAAAAACAGATGCATGCAACAATTACAAATTACCTCATAATGCTACGTAAAATGCAAACCCAGGCCAGGCTGTCAGTAATATGCTGGTACATTTAAAGCCCCCTTCACACTTGTGCGACTTGGGACTACAAAGTGGCATGACAAGTCGTACCCCATGATTTCCAACGAGTACCATTCATATCTGTGCGACTTAACCGCTAGCTGGCCAGCCGCCGCAGTTATACTGCGGCAGGTTGGCACAGCTGCGCAAATCACTGTAGGTGCAAGCTGGCTCTTTAAGGAGCTATTGCAGGCACGCAGCGTTTTCCCGGGGGCCGATGCGCGTGCCCGGCATGCGCGATGTCCGCCAGGCAAACGCAATTGCTCATGACAGAACGAGAACAGGGATGTGTGTGTGTAAACACACACATCCCGGTTCTGTCAACGAAGAGGAGAAAGATCGTGTGTTCCTTCTAAGTAGTTACATAGTAGGTGAGGTTGGGAAAAAAAAAAAAAAAGGACACAAGTCCAACCTATGTGTGATTATATGTCAGTATTACATTGTATATCCCTGTATGTTGGGGTCATTCAGGTGCTTATCTAACAGTTTCTTAAAACTAATCGATGCTCCCCGTTGAGACCACCGCCTGTGGAAGGGAATTCCACATCCTTGCCGCTCTTACAATACAGAACCCTCTACGTAGTTTAAGGTTAAACCTCTTTTCTTCTAATTTTAATGAGGGGCCACGAGTCTTGTTAAACTCTGTGCGAAAAAGTTTTATCCCTATTGTGGGGTCACCAGTATGGTATTGGTATATAGAAATCATATCCCCTCAAGAGTCAAGCGTCTTCTCCAGAGAGAATAAGTTCAGTGCTCGCAACCTTTCCTCATAACTAATGTCCTCCAGAGCCTTTAGCTTTGTTGCCCTTCTTTGTACTCGCTCCATTTCCAGTACATCTTGCCTCAGGACTGGTGCCCAGAACAGAGTCTTGTAGAGCGGGAGAATTATTGTTTTATCTCTGGAGTTAATCCCCTTTTTAATGCATGCCAATATTTGGTTTGCTTTGTTAGCAGCAGCTTGGCATTGCATACCATGGCTGAGCCTATCTACTAGGACCACCGGGTCCTTATCCATCCTAGATTACCCCAGAGGTCCTCCCCCCAGTGTATAGATTGCATTCATATTTTTGCCACCCAAATACATTAATTTTACATTTTTCTACATTGAACCTCATTTGCCATGTAGTTGCCCACCCCATTAATTTGTTCAGCTCTTTTTGCAAGGTTTCCACATCCTGCGGAGAAGTTATTGCTCTGCTTAGCATTGTCCGCAATTACAGAGATTGAACTGTTTACCCCACCCTCCAGGTCATTTATGAACAAATTAAATAGGACCCCACTACCCACCCCTGACCATTCAGAGTACTCCCCATTCATCACCACCCTCTGAACTCACCCTTGTAGCCAGTTTTCAATCCATGTACTCACCCTATGGTCCACGCCAACGGACCTTATTTTGTACAGTAAACGTTTATGGGGAACTGTGTCAAATGCTTTTGCAAAATCCAGATACACCACGTCTACGGGCCTTCCTTTATCTAGATGGCAACTCACCGCCTCATAGAAGGTTAGTAGATTGGTTTGGCAAGAACAATTCTTCATGAATCCATGCCGATTACTGCGAACGATACAGTTCTCATTACTAAAAGCTTGTATATAGTCCCTTATCCCCTTCAAGAGTTTACATACTATTGCTGTTAGGCTAACTGGTCTGTATTTCCCAGGGATGTATTTTGGGCCTTTTTAAATATTAGTGCTACATTGGCTTTTCTCCAATCAGGTGGTGCCATTCCAGTCAGTAGACTCAGTAAAAATTAGGAACAATGGTCTGGCAAATACTTGACTGAGTTCCCCAAGTGCCCTCGGGTGCAAGCCACCTGGTCCCGGTGATTAATGTTGTTAAGTTAACCAAGTCTAATTTTAATTCTGTCCTCTGTTAACCATGGAGGTGTTTCCTGTGATGTGTCATGAGGATAAACACTGCAGTTTCGGTTACTGAAGTCCCCCCGCCCCGATTCCCTCGTGAAGACTGAGGAGAAGAATAAATTCAATACCTTTGCCATCTTCCCATCCTTTGTAACCAGATGTCCTTCCACATTCTTTATGGGGCAAATATGGTCTGTCCTTTTTTACTGTTTACATAAAGAATTTCTTGGGATTTTTTTTTGCTCTCCTCCACTATGTTCTATCTTAGCCGTCCTTATTGCATTCTTTATAAAGTCTGAGGCCCAGTTCACACTTGTGCAATGCCAGACATCACATGTAATTTGCAGCGCACTGCTGTTCACATTACATGCGATGTCTGTGCGGTTAGATTTCAGCCATACAGATAGTATGGCTGATATCGCACTGCATTTGGTCCAAACACGCACAGGACCCTTTTTGTGTGAACTGCCATGCGAGGCGGTGTGATGCGGGAACCCACAGTGGATTCGCAGGGTTCTTGCATCGCACCAGTGTGAACCGGGCCTGAATGCTGATGATGATCCCTCAACCTATTTTTTTAAGGCCTTCTTTGCTTTTATATGCATTTTTACATTGGAGTTAAGCAATCCAGGACTTTTGTTTGCTCTTTTAAAATTATTACCCAATAGGATGCATTGGCTAATGCCCTTATTTAATATACTCTTAAAGCAAATATATCTCTCTTCCGTGTTCTTTGTTCCCAAGGCCAGGTTCACACTGGTGCGATGCGAGAACCCTGAGAATCCACTGCGATTTCCCGCATCACACCAACTCGCATGGCAGTTCACACTGCCATATGCGAACTGCTGGGGAGTGTCAATACATTAATGACACCCCCAGTTCAGCTCGTGTATCGCACTGCAAACTGACAGTTCAGACATGATTCGGATCACATATGCTGAACTGGGTTTTTCAATGTAAATAATATCAATTTATCACAATTGTCATGCCTATCAAGTTTGTTTAAACATTCTGAAAGATCAAAGCAGTGGGTACTTGCATTCATTGATACTTTAGTCATGCACTGCAATTATTCCTCTACTGGAGTCAGACCAACATCCATGAAGCACAGTGGCCTACCTAATCAACTCATTTTATTAGATTCTGACTAACATGTATGGCTAAATAAAGGGCTACTGTAGTCCTTGGCGGCCCCCATATTGTGACATTGCTAGGAAGTTAGCCTTGACAGGGTACAGCACTTTAAAACATCACTAACACCCAACTCTTTAAACAAGCAAACTTACCATTAAAAAAAAATGGATATGATACATAAGAGGAAGCAATGCTTGAAGCATTAAACCCAAATCAGAAATGCTTTTTCCTGTGCATTTATTTTCCTGCCACGGACATCTGCTCTCCTAAAAACTAATAAGAATTATTCCCCAAGCGGACTTCCAGTTTTGCACTGGCTCCGGCAAGGGCCCCATTGATAAACCCCCACCCCTCTTCCTCCTGAGACAACAAAACATTTTTTAAAACTATATTGCTAATTGTATTTTATTTATAGGTGGGTAGATAATTCCTCTTCAGACAACCCAATGCATGTTAGAGCTGCACGATTCCGGCCAAAATGAGAATCACGATTTTTTTTGCTTAGAATAACTTCCCTCATTTTCACACCAAAGTATATTCCTTTGATCTAAAGGACAAATTGTTACAATGTTTCTACTTAAGTTCCACTGCTAAAGAATGTTGTGATTCTTGGCAGACTGCCCGTTTCCTCCCCCCCTTTTAGTGGCTGTTGGCTTTAGCAGAGTGAATTCTCTGCATAAAAAGAACGGAGATCGCAATGGAGAAAGAAAAAAAAAAATAAAGTGAAAACATTTTGCGATAACGATTCTTCACAATTAATCGTGCAAGCTCTAATGCATGTGCAATGCATTATAGGATATGCGGTCCTGCCAAGAAGCACAGGGAAGAAGACCAAAAAGGAGTGCTACACCCCTAAGAGCAAGCCGTCTAAAATCTATGAAAGGTATTTAAAAGCTTTTTAAGCTTTATTGTAATATCACCCCCTAAATAAAACCCTTATACCTTAAAAACATTAAAAAAAGTAAAATAAAAAATAATAATAATAATAATAATAATAATAATAATAATAATAATAATCCAACTCAGGAATTCAATAATCCCATTTTGTCACTGCAGGCT
The DNA here is from genome assembly GCF_042186555.1 of Aquarana catesbeiana. NCBI lineage: Eukaryota > Metazoa > Chordata > Amphibia > Anura > Ranidae > Aquarana > Aquarana catesbeiana. Next base: position 325,539,196 of record NC_133324.1, on the reverse strand, counting down.
GCCTACAACTATCAGACTAATCCAATAATACAAAGAACAATGTGCAAAGTACAGATAACCATAGCAATCGATTAGTTTTTACCTTTTATTGCAATAACTGCTGACATTTGCAACCGTTTCAAGCACTGTGCACAACCATATTGAATAAACCAGTAATCTGTGAATAGGTGCACAGTGCAGAAAGATTGGTCTCCCAAAGACAGATGATCCGAAAATCCCACTTTTGTCATTAGCGTTATCACTTCCCTGGGTCAACAAGTGTGGTTAATAGAAGTAATTTTGAAAGATATAATTGTGACAAAAAAAAAAAAAAACCCACACACACACAACCTCTCAATCAAAACCAACAAGACCATAATGAAATTCTTTCACTGAAAACGGGGATTCCACACAACTGCCAAAGAATTTTAGTGCCCAAACTGCAAAAAGTGGAAAACAAATACCAACAACTGAAGTCCTGCAATAGTTCAAATGATGTTCATTGACCCAGAGAACTTAGCTGACTGCTGTGCTATAAAGGGAACAGACAGGCTGTGTATGCTGGAATGAAACATAGGATAATTCTGCTGATGTGCAAGATTCACACTGGCAGACAATGTGCACAAATGGAACATAACAGACCTCAGAAAATATACAGCCTAATCCCAGCAAGCAAAACCCATGGCTGATATAAGCAAAACAAGCCAGTGAGGCCACAACATTGGATGTGATTGACAGCAGTGGGAGTCAATGGCTGCGCTGCTTTGAATCCATCCACTGTAACCAATCAACGACCAGGCTGAGCGGTGGAGGATGCCGGGGGCGAGCGCAGGACTTTTAAGGGGTCAGGTAAGTAAAATGGGGGGGGGCTGGCATTGTCGGATGTTTTTTCACCTTAATGCATAGAATGCATTAAGGTTTAAAAACTTATCTTTACAACCCCTTTAACTTATTTATTGTTTTTATAAAACATAACAAATAATAGTTACACAGGTGTATAATCAAAGCGAACAGCTCTTCAGTCATAGTGCTATACATGGATCAGGTATACATTATGAAACATACAAAAAGTGTCATCGCTCAGCACAATCTACTCTAGTCAGGGCTCAGTCCCTGGCATTCTCTAAACCGTGATAGCTTTATTATTTTCTGTACCCTAGGGGGCAGGTTGTATGGTACTATCTGAGTTGACCCAAGAGTTCCATATTTTGGAGAACTTTTTTGGGCATCCTCTAGCTTCATATGTTTTTTTTTTTGGCGCAAAACATCACTATGCGTATAAAGGATTAAATCTTAATCAATGTATCCTAGCAGACATCTAAGAGGATTACGAATGTTTGGTATCTACAGAGCTGATGAACACCGTAACTTCCGACCAAAACTTCCTCATCGGAGCACATGCCCACATTAGATGGAAGAATTTGACATCGGCCATTCCACATCGGGTGCATAAAGGAGAGGATAATCTCTTCAATCTATATAACAAATATGGTGTGAAGTATGAGCTATACAATAGTTTGGTCTGGATCACCTTGTCCCTTGAGGAGATGACAGAGGGCACCTGCAGGGAAAATCTCTCCCCAAATCTCCTCCGTCAGCTCAGGTATGTCCGAGCGCCATCTGTGTTCAATGGTGGTAAGCCTAGTAGTTGTGGAGTGGAGTAGTCTTATAGTAAGACTAAACTAATTTGGTGTGGGAGGGTCAGTCAATAGGTGTTCAAGTGGGGGAAGATCACATCTCAATATTTCGAAGCCCAAATTGTGCAGCTGCAGTATGTCTTATCTGTAGGTATTAAAAGTAGACCGTGTGTGTGTGTGTGTGTGTGTGTGTGTGTGTGTGTGTGTGTGTGTGTGTGTGTGTGGGGGAGTGTGTGTGTGGGGGAGTGTGTGTGTGGGGGAGTGTGTGTGTGTGTGTGTGTGTGGGGGGGGGGAGAGTGTGTGTGTGTGGGGGGGGGGGAAGAGTGTGTGTGTGTGGGGGGGGGGGGAAGAGTGTGTGTGTGTGGGGGGGGGGGGAAGAGTGTGTGTGTGTGGGGGGGGGGGGAAGAGTGTGTGTGTGTGTGTGGGGGGGGGAGAGTGTGTGTGTGTGTGTGTGTGTGTGTGTGGGGGGGGGGGGGGGAAGAGTGTGTGTGTGTGGGAGAGTGTGTGTGTGTGGGGGAGTATGTGTGTGTGGGAGAGTGTGTGTGTATATGTGTGTGGGGGAGTGTGTGTGTGTGTGTGTGTGTGTGTGTGTGTGTGTGTGTGTGTGTGTGTGTGTGTGTGTGTGTGTGTGTGTGTGTGTGTGTGTGTGTGTGTGAGGGGGGGGGGGGGGGGGGGGGGGAGTGTGTGTGTGGGAGTGTGTGTGTGGGGGAGTGTGTGTGGGGGAGTGTGTGTGGGGGAGTCCAAAGTCTCTTTGGAATTCCGGAAAAGAGCGGAACGTAGTGTCTGCAAATAAGTGTGATATTGTTTTCACCCCTTTCTTGAACCAGTATCCCCCCCCCCCCATCAGTTCTCTGATAAAATTCTGATAGGCATGGGTTTCCCCATAGTGGGGCATTGGGAGAGTATATGGCATGGATACTGGGTGGCAACAGTTTAGAAATTCTAAAGAACCGCAAAGTCATGGCTAGGAAATTTATCCCTTCCCTCCCCCTAAGGTATGTATACGGTGTATTGTATATGAGGTGAGGATGGCTGTCTCCAGGGCAGCAGCTACATTGTTGGCCTCAGGATGAAACCACCAATGGGCGTGCGCCAGTTGGGAACCAATATAGTACGTTTGGGGGAGAGGGAGAGCCCGGGAAAGCTTTCAGGGAAGTACACCCAGGACTCCAGAGGGAGAGGGCAGTGCTGAGGGAACATCAGAAAGAGAACCCTGCTGCCCTGCGCCACCAGAGGGAAAGCCACACAGCCTAGCGCCATCCCTGGCAGAGAAAGGAATGGAGTCATTGCCAGAATACAGATCTAGGCTCTACCCAACGGAGTCGCCACGGACAATTCAGAGTGAGCTGACTCCTGATCAGAGGAACCGTTGTTGCTGTATAGCTGGGATTGCTCAGGACGTACAGGAATCGTGGGAGATAGATCATTTTGAAAATATTTATTCTTCCTAGATTGTTCCATGTTTTCAAGGGTTTTTTTTAATCTGCTAAGGGGGTCTAAATTAATCTTGACATAAGAGGAGATAGGGTGTTGTATCAATACCCCAAGAAATCGAAAAGTGTGAACTATTTGTAGTGGGCACGCTGTGGGTTATTGGCGTCTCCTGGTCGATCTGAAACAAAAAGGGATTTGTCCCAATTGACCCGGAACCCTGAAAAGTGGCCAAAGCGCCGGATAATTTCTAGCAGGGCAGGGAGTGATGACTGGGGGTCCTCTAGATAAATCAGCATATCATCCATAAATAAGGATACTTTTTCCTCTAGACCCCCAATCGTCAGTCCCTCAACTTCCCCACTGGAACTTAGCATTGCTGCAAGGGGTTCTATCGCCAGCACAAACAGGAGTGGCGACAGTGGTCATCCCTGTCTGGTGCCTCTCTTTATCAGGAAGGGATCTGATATGGACACATTAACTCTTAGTCTAGCGATGGGTTTGGAGTATAGGAGTTGCGCCCACTTTATAAAAAGTTAGTGCCAAATCAGAATTTAGCCAGGACTTCAAAAAGATATGGCCATTCGACTGAGCCGAAGGCCTTGTGAGCATCTAGAGCCAGTCGTGTCATGAACCGCTTGTATATTGGTAAAGAGTCTGAGCAAATTAATAGAAAAGTTGATCATTCAGGGATAAATTTGGTCCGCCCCTATAAATGGTTGTAATTATTGTATTCAACCATTGGGCAAGCACCTTGGCCAGAATTTTAACATCTGAGTTAATGAACAGCACAGTGGTATAGTGTGTATCACTCTCGCCTAGCAGTAAGAAGGGTCGCTGGTTCGAATCCCGATCACGACACTACCTGCCTGGAGTTTGCATGTTCTCCCTGTGTCTGCGTGGGTTTCCTCCGGGTACTCCGGTTTCCTCCCACACTCCAAAAGACATGCTGGTAGGTTTATTGGATCCTGTCTAAATTGTCCCTAGTATGTATGAATATGAATTAGGGACCTTAGATTTGAGTGAAGGCAGCATTCCATCTGGTCGTTTTGATTTTTTCATTTTTTTGTTTTTGGGAACTATGAAATATCTCCCCCACATTTGTATCTAAATGTTTGTCTTTGTTTCATTGTTTGTATGTGGTAACAAGACGTTTGAACCTCCCGCGACAGCCCTCTTGCGTGTCGCGGCTGTTGTATTTTAGGAAAAAAAAAAAAAACGTGAAAGTAAGATTTACAGAAGGTTTAGTTATTATCGGTTTTGTGGAATGTCAGTGACAATTTACCAATGTACACGAATGTTGTATTGTTTATCATTCTTTGAAGGATAGAGTAATAACTTTTGTTTATAAGTATCTTTTCAGGTCCAGTTTCTGAAAGTGTGTGTACAGGTGTATAAGAAGGTAAAAGTATCATAGGCTATTTCACTGTTTTATTCTACACCATTCTAAACCCTGCATGTCTTCCTCCAGTTTGTAATGAGGAGGGAAGAAAAGGGGGATGAGAGTGGTGAGAATAACACATTTTCAAACCAACAATACTAACCGCTCTAATTCTAACCAAGTTTGTGCCAAGACTGTCTTTCTTTGATGGAATTTGAATCAGCAAGCAGCAGTCTGGTGAAAGAGGCTCCCATCCCAGATGCTAAGAACCTTTTTGTCACTGGTTCCAGGTATTACACCCCGGATGGTAAGCCACACAGGTTATGCAGTGACCACAGTCCCGATGTCTGGGTTATTGTCATATGAGGTTTGTTTGAAGGTCAACCAAAAACAGAGTTGTACTTTCCTCATTAGCTGTCAACTACATTCTCAGCTGATGCGGTGGGTGCAATCACTGTAACATGAACTTCAAAAGGTCCACCACAGGGTTCACGAGTCCATCCTGGACCCTGACACAATAACCAGTTTACATTCTTTCCAACCAGGTGACTGGGTCATTGTAAAGAAGCTTGAGGGATGAGACCACGCCAGCCACTGCAAGAAGCGGATCAACCACAAAAGAGTAGAGAAGTATCTTCGTTGATTTATGTTTTTTGTTTAATAAATTTTGGCAAGGGTAACGATGAAAAGCATCCCAACATCTAAGAAAGATAACAGGACACATGGTCGGGTATTAGTGCCCCAGCGATGACGGCGGTACATGCTATATGCGACGTTCATATTGGTGTGAGGAGTTTTGACAGACTAGTAAAATCCAAACAGACACCTGTCAAAAGAACTTAACAACAAAACATTTCTAGAGTGTAAAATTAATTATAATTTTAACAATAGCTCTGGTTCTTGCCAGCTTTGGTATCGGGATAACTAGGAAGCCCACAAGTGTGCTACAACTGAAGTTTGGTATTAATGCAGATCTACAGCTTTATAAGGTAATTCCCCGTAAGGCAAGAGGTTCATGTGTGCTGGTGAAACTCGTCCCAGCATCTTATGTCGCGGCCGATCGTGAGGATCTGATGGCGCGAGAGAAGGTAAGAATGGCAGGGACAGCTGGAAGGGAATTGCTTGTACACGGTGGGGGCTTGAGCTTATGAAACGCTTGAACAATTTCTCATCCATTGAGGATGGGATGTTTCATGTAACGGTTGAAGCTACAAGGAGGTTCCTACATTCCAAGGGGGTTTCTGGGAATTCATAAGTAAAGATTGTTATATCTGGATCGGGGATAGTAGTGACAAAGCTCAGGCCCATATGGATAAGGTTTAGATCCCTGCAAGGCAAAGCCAGAGCTATAGATAGTGAAGGTTGGAATCCTTTTTAAGGGTTTGGGAATTGTTGGAGATTTAATTTTTATCTTGCAGCGGATCATAGTGAAGGAAGTAGGGGTATATATACTTATGTTGTTTTTGTTTCTATTCCTTCTATATGCCATGATGAGGTGCTCCTGTTGCCTGATTGGACGCGTGACCAGAGCCTGAGCAGATGACCACATCTTCCCTGATGAGATGCCCCGAAGCCCGACCCACGTACAAGACACAGAGGATCCCAGACCGACCGGCGACTACTACAGCTCACCACGTCATCTCCAACAGAGTCTACATGTCAAGCCGTGTTTTACTTTTTATGGACTAAGAAGAAGATCAGGATTCATCGAGGGACACATGGGATCATATGACAAGAGGAGGGACTGTTGTGGAAAATTTTATATTAATGTGTTGTCATAAATCTCCCAGTGTGTCTGATCTACCACAGCCCGTTCTAAAGAGCTGACTGGAGCAGTCCGACGCTGGCTGAGATCTGTTAGGTAGTGGAAAACTTCCTGGTGTTTGGAGAGAAGTGTTTGCGGAGAGAGGACATGTCCGCCAGCAAAGGGCCCCTGTGCAATGCACAGAACGATCGTCTGGTGGGGATGCGTTCACTCTGCAAAGACATTATCGGTTTAGAGGTGTTTTGCTCTTGTCGCCCCTGGTATGCCTGATCAACATGTTTGGGGTGACATGACGTATACCTGCAGATAATCTCTCATCCATGCACAAGGAACTATAGTCATCATCATTTAGTATATTGTATCATGTCCTGTAGTCATTGTTCATTGGTTGTTTTGTATTCTGTTGTTAAATCCTTATATGGTCACTTACATCCTGTGAGGTCACACCCTGTGAAGGAAACGATTGGCTGTTGGGGCCAGGGCTTCCTGTTTGTGATTGCTTTTGTGGTCTTTTGAATAAAGGAGGCAGACAGAGCTGTAAAGGCCAGTCTTGCTGAGATGAGAATGTAAGAACCATGTGTTTTGTCTTGTTGGATGGATGGGGCACACACCAGAGGATGGATACGATCAAAAGGTGAGATGCACTGGTATTATATCATTAGACGAAATTGCTATTATGATTAGAAACAGGAGATTTGGCTGTGTGCTTTGCGTACAACCTAATTTCTCTAACAGATTGTAAGCTCCTTGAGGGTGTAGGGACTGATGTGAATGTATAATGTATATGTAAAAGCGCTGCGTAAATTGATGGCGCTATATAAGTACCTGAAATAAATAAATAAGCAAAATTGATCTATATGATTCACAAGGGAGGTGATCCTTATGGGGTTTGGGAATCAAGACTATCAGTGCTTCCAACATGGAAGGGAGCAACTGTCCCATTTTAAGAGCATAATTGTACACTCGCGGCAAACATGGGATCAGTAGGTCCCGAAATTGCATGTACCACTCAATAGGAAATCCATCTAAGCCTGGAGTTTTGTGTCTGGCGAACAACTGTATAGCCGCCCCCATTTCTTCCGTCGTCAATGGAACATCAAGTCCAGAGACCTGATGGTCCGTTAGTCATCTAGTTCCACTATTGTATAGTGAGCTCTAGTAGCATAAAGCGTGGAGTAGAAAACGCTTTCATAACGTCATCGTTTTGCTCAACTAATGTGCCTGCTGAATGCAAATAATGGTTGATTCTGATATAGTAGTTTATTTGCGTGCGTTCCAAAAGCACCAGCTCTAGTTCCCTGGCCCTGTTGGCGCAATGCAGCGTGTGCTTCGGAGGTAGGGTTTGCAGAATAAGCAGTTTCCGCATCCCCAATGCCCGCTTCTGTGTCCATCAGTTTAAACTGACTCCTTGCAGGCCCGCCTGATCGCTGCAGCAAAAGAGCCATGGGCAGTGGCCTTAAAGGCATCCCAGACTACAGGGACGGACGCACTTTGTTAACCATCCAAAATGATTTCATGTCTGCCGAACTCTGGTCTATCACGGCCTGGTCTGCTAACCATAATGGCTCAGACTCCATACCCGGTACGAAGAGGTTGTGCTCAGAATGAGGTCCACCATCGCACTGGGGAGATATTTGATTCCAGCCGCTAAGTGAAGCATATCTGATGAAACAAAGCAGAGATCTATACGCGATCATTTACCGTGAGTCAGACTGGCACTGGAGTATTCCCACACATTTACATGTTTCCATCTCCAGGCCTCCACTAGGTCAAATTGGGTTAGGAAGGATCCTAGGGGTGTGGGGGGGGTAACTTAGAGCATCTAAAGCTATCTATAGAATTGTCTAGAACTGTGTTGTAGTCACCTAGTATTAAGGGGCCTTCAGCAAACTCCAGTATCGTGCCCATCACCTTTTCAAAGAATTTCTTGGTAAAAGGCAGAGGGACATATAGGTCACTGTATAGGGTTTACACAGAAGTTCCAGCACCAGGACTACAAAGCAGCCATTAGGGTCAAGTTTAATGTGTTGTAATGAGATTGGTGCTGATTTGGCTATAAGGATAGACATCCCTTGAGCATATGTGGAATGAAGTGCGTACGCTATTTTAGCTCTTTTAAGGGCCATCACCCTGGAGTCCTGGAGATGGATTTCCTGTAGGAGGATTACATGCGGTTTGTGCCGTGCTAAATAGTTAAACATTAGAGTTTTTCACTTTAGAATTAAGCCCCCTTACATTCCACGAAATCAGGCGTAAGTTAGACAGGTGTGGGTGTTGGTCAAATATATGCGCGTCCATCTCTCGCGATGCCCCAAAGTCAACCAGACCTTGGAAATCTGTTCATCTTGAGAGGTGGGGGGGAATCCTGATAAATGCATGAGAACATTGTGCTTCCGTTCAATACCACCTGAGTAACCTGATGGCCTGTTAGGCCCGTGAACCTGTAAATAAAAATGGTATAAAATAACAATCATGTAACAACAACAACAGAATAGGGAAAATTCCCTGACCCTCCCGGCTCCCATACCCAAAACACACGAGAGCTTTGTTCCCTGAACTAGAACTGCGAAGTAGGGGGGGTTTTAAAGTAGTCTTGTGGCCAACAAACCCTAGATATTAAAAGGAAGGGATTGTGGATGTAAGCTACCGGCCATGTGCGCTTATTGGACTGGATAGTTAATAGCCCGGCCATGACAGAATATTTTCCAGATTGGCTGGAGGATGTTCATAACTTAAGCCGATATGGCGGTGATGGGGCAGTCAGCCATAAAAGGATAATGGTAGTGTGGTCTCCTTTGGATCATTATGAAGTGTCCCAACCTTCCTGTAGGTGGAGGAGTGCAAGTGAGGATATGCCGGATTCCATGCGTTGACCCCTAGTCTCTCCTGTCAACAACAGACAGTGGAGTCAGGATATCAAGAAAGGAAAAAGTCTGTTGGTATGCGTTCGATGGGGCATTGTGATGGTCAGCGAGGAGGGGGGGGTTGGGGATCTCCGTTGCTGGTTTCTCTGTTCCAAGGGACCTAGTGTGTCTGCCCAGTGAGCTACTTCTTTAGGATCAGTGAAGTGGCACGTTGCTTTTGAGTGGCTACTGAAAAGTCGGGAAAGATGGTGATGCCATTGCCATTAAAGAGCAGACGTCCTTTTTCTCTGGCTGCCCTGATAATAGCATCCCTGTCTCTGAAGTGCAGCAGTTTAATAAGCATGGTGCGTGGCGGTGCCCCAGGGGTTAGGGGGCGCAATGGGACCCTATGCGCTCTCTCAATGGCAAAACATAGCGGAAAATGTATTGGCGCCAAATGTGGATGTCAGCCAGTGTTCCATGAATATTTCTAGAGCCTCACCCTCTGAGAAGCCTAGGAAGCGGAGGTTATTGCGTCTTAGGCGGTCCTCCATGTCGATGAGCTTATCAGATGTGTAATCTTGGGCCTGGCGCAGCTCCCTGACAGAGCCCTGCAAAGGACGGGTTTCATTCTCTAAATCCCCTACACGTTCAGCATTTTGTACTCTGTGCCTCAGATTCTGTACGTCAAGCTTTAGAAAGGATAAGTCAGTTTTATCGGAGTCCATCTGAGTGGTAAGGAAAGCATGGCTGTGCTGTATAGCCCCCCATAATTTGTGAGAGAGAGGGATCTGCAGGGCCTGTGGTTGTAGTAGCAGCATGAGGGGAAGCTGGATCAGTGTCCTCTGGGGGGGAGAAAAGGAGGAGGTCTTCAGGGCTGCAGGCAGGGGCATGTTGTGACTCACCGTTCCCACGATGTTGCTGTGGATTGCAAGGTGGTGGATGGGTGGCTGAGCTTTAGTGGATGGAGCTGGCCGGTCCCATTTTGCTGTGGCTGGCATGGCGGCGCAAATCCCAGGGCCTGCTTCATGGCTGGGCCGTATTTGACCATCGCCTGGTGTGCACAGGGGTCTGTTGAAGCTGGAGATGTCTACGGATGGCAGTCAGGCTAGGAGGATTGCTGCAAGATCTAAGCGGCACGGACGGAGCTCAGGCGCCCAACGTTCTCACATCCTGGTCGCCAGCCACGCCCTTACACACACACACACTTTACATTCTGATAGCACAATCTCCTGTGTAGTGTGGGATGTACTTAAACAACTGTCAAATTTAATTCATATCCAACCAGTTGGGCCAGTCAACTTACAAGGTATAGGAAGCTTTAATTGTGGCTCTGACATCAAAAGGTTGTATATTATATTCTCTATGTGTAATGCTACAAAACAGAGACTTAACATTCCACAAGTGATAGACTATGGATGTGCTATAGATGTAACTGCAGACTAACGTGTTCACAACATGTCCGATCAGCAGCATTTTTGCACACCACTGCGCATGTAAACAATCCTTTGCTATGTGCCCTTTTCACACAATACACGTTCAGTGGTGTGCAGAAAAATGCAGCTCAACGAACATGGTGTGAACAAGCCCTTATTTAAAACATGCTGCAGAAGACAGTCAAAGACTGGGGACATGTTATATGAGATTGCTCAAAAATTAGTGCCTTTAAAGCCCTTTCAAGGCTTCATGTACACAGCCTACATTAACCACTTACCCACTGGGCACTTAAACCCCCTTCCTAACCAGACCAATTTTCAGTTTTCGTTGCTCTCACATTTTGAACGACAGTTACTCAGCAATGCAACACTGTACCTATGAAATTTTTGTCCTTTTTTATAATAGAGATTTCTTTTGGTGGTATTTAATCACCGCTGGATTTTTTTATTTTTTGCGCTATAAAAGAAATAAAGACCGAAAATTCTGTAAAAAAATGTTTAGTCTGTTATAAAATTTTGCAAATTAGTAATTTTTCTTCATAAGTTTTGGCCAAAATTTATACTGCTACATACAGAGTATTGGTAACTGTAAGCGCAAACACACAAGTCCATATATAAACAGGAGATATAAAGGGCTGAACAACTTAGTCCATAGGGGACAGGCTGGAAGTTCAAGGGTTAAGTGGTAACCGGTAATGTAATGGTTAAAGTAGGCTGGTAGTCTAGGCGGCTGCTGTCCTCAGAGAGCTGGCTCTGTGATGGAGGAGAGTGGAATGTGCAAACAAATCCAGACAATCACATTGTCTGATTTTTTAAATAATTTATTTGCAAATCATGGTGGAAAATAAGTATTTGGTCACCTACAAACAAGCAAGATTTCTGGCTCTCACAGACCTGTATCTTCTTCTTTAAGAGGCTCCTCTGTCCTCCACTCATTACCTGTAATAATGACACCTGTTTGAACTTGTTATCAGTATAAAAGACACCTGTCCACACCTCAAACAGTCACACTCCAAACTCCACTATGGTGAAGAACAAAGAGCTGTCGAAGGACACCAGAAACAAAACTGTAGACCTGCACCAGGCTGGGAAGACTGAATCTGCAATAGACAAGCAGCTTGGTGTGAAGAAATCAACTGTGGGAGCAATAATTAGAAAATGGAAGACATACAAGACCACTGATAATCTCCCTTGATCTGGGGCTCCACGCAAGATCTCACCCCGTGGGGTCAAAATAATCACAAGAACGGTGAGCAAAAATGCCAGAACCACACGGGGGGACCTAGTGAATGACCTGCAGAGAGCTGGGACCAACGTAACAAAGGCTACGATAAGTAACACACTACGCCGCCGGGGACTCAGATCCTGCAGTGCCAGACGTGTCCCCCTGCTTAAGCCAGTACATGTCCGGGCCCATCTGAGGTTTGCTAGAGAGCATTTGGATGATCCAGAAGAGGATTGGGAGAATGTCATATGGTCAGATGAAACCAAAGTAGAACTGTTTGGTAGAAACACAACTCATCGTGTTTGGAGGAGAGAGAATGCTGAGTTGCAACCAAAGAACACCATACCTACTGTGACGCATGGTGGTGGCAACATCATGCTTTGGGGCTGTTTCTCTGCAAAGGGAACAGGACGACTGATGCGTGTACATGAAAGAATGAATGGGGCCATGTATCGTGAGATTTTGAGTGCAAACCTCCTCCCATCAGCAAGGGCATTGAAGATGAAACGTGGCTGGGTCTTTCAGCATGACAATGATCCTAAACACACCGCCCGGGCAACAAAGGAGTGGCTTCGTAAGAAGCATTTCAAGGTCCTGGAGTGGCCTAGCCAGTCTCCAGATCTTAACCACATAGAAAACCTTTGGAGGGAGTTGAAAGTCCGTGTTGCCCAGCGACAGCCCCAAAACATCACTGCTCTAGAGGAGATCTGCATGGAGGAACGGGCCAACATACCAGCAACAGTGTATGACAACCTTGTGAAGACTTACAGAAAATATTTGACCTCTGTCATTGACAACAAAGGATATATAACAAAGTATTGAGATGAATTTTTGATATTGACAAAATACTTTTTTCCACCATAATTTGCAAATAAAATGTGATTGTCTGGATTTGTTTCCATATTTTGTCTCTCATAGTTGAGGTATACCTATGATGACAATTACAGGCCTCTCATCTTTTTAAGTGGGAGAACTTGCACAATTGGTGGCTGACTAAATACTTTTTTGCCCCACTGTGAAGCCAAAGCGCTTCACTACTAGGTTCCCTTATAATGAAAGGCGACAGCAGCACCCGGGAGTCGATCGGCTGGTGTGTCGACATCGTGGGTTCCCTGAACAGGCAAGTGCCCCAATATTAAAAGTCAGCAGCTATAGTATTTGTAGTTACTGACTTATTTTTCACCCATGCTGGACCTACTCTTTAAAGCAGAACTTCAAGCGGAGGTTCACACAAAAATTGAACCTCCGCTTTTCGGAACCCTCCCCCCTCCGGTGTCACATTTGGCACCTTTCAGGTGGGTGCAGATACCAGTCTAAGACAGGTATTTGCACCCACTTCCGGGCATAGACTCCCACGGGAGTCTATGCCTCTTCCCGTCCCCCCGTGCTGTCTGCTGGGACACACATGGGTCTCCGAGACAGCAGGGACTATTTGGATTGCGCAGTGCGACTCACGCATGCACAGTAGGGAACCTGGGAAGTGATGCCGCAAGGCTTAATTTCCTAATTCCCTTACAGAAGATGGCGTCGGCAGCATCCGAGGACCGAGGGAGGATTCGGCCTTGGGTGCCGACATCGCGGGCGCCCTGGACAGGTAAGTGTCCTTTTAAAAGTCAGCAGCTGCAGTATTTGTAGCTGCTGACTTTAAAAAAAAATAAATAAAAGTTTCGCGGGACTTCCGCTTTCAGTAATTTTCTCATCTTTCCATCTATTAAATCTTCTGTCCTTGTTTTTAACTTTGGATAGTAAAAAAAATTTTTCTGCCAGTGAATACCTTATACAGCCCACTTCCTCTTTGTCTGAGAAAAAAGCCTAGGCTTATGACATCATGGACAGCTCTTTCTCTCACTCTCAAGAGTTTGCCAGAAGGGGGGGGGGGGGATGGGGGGGGGAGTCATAGGTGGGCCAATGAGAGCTGCAGAGCTGGAGGTGTGCCTGTGTAAAGGAGCTGGAGGTGTGCCAGGAAGTGAACAGGCAGCAGCTTCAGCTGCCCAAAGTTAAAATGATTGCAGCCAGACTCAGTTGAGGGAGACTTCTGCAGCATATTTGGGAAGTACAGAGTCACAGTATATATAAAATAATATGCAAAAGTGGCTGGAGGGAAGCTTTAGAATGGCAAAGATGTTTTTATTACAAAATTATGTGAGCAGACTGCAGTTTCTCTTTAAGTGGTTAAACTGACCTCATTTACAGACCGAAGTTCACCCTTTTGCTCTAAAAGAACCAAATGATACTTTTTTTTATATCTCAGTGCTGAGCAATGTTGTGTTAAACTTTAGCTTTATGTTTTTCTGTTTTTTGTTTTTTTTTGACAGCTGTCAACTTGACAGAGAACGGCTCTGTATTGAATCATGGAAATGCCGGGTTAAGATCATAAGAGGGGTCGAATCGAGATTGTGATTTTTTTTTAACAATTAATCGTGCAGCTCTATTAGAGATGCAAAAGAAGATTGCACAGGTTGTAACACAAGTGATCAACTTAAAGTATATACACCAAATGTTGATTACATATCCGGGCACAGTTCAGTTAGTTTTTTTTTTTTTTTTATTTTGTTTTTACACCCGGCTTTAAAGTGGGTTGTAAAGGCAGAAGGTTTTGTTACTTGTTATCTTCTATGCATTAAGATGAAAAGCCTTCTGTTTGCAGCAGCCCCCCTAATACTTACCTGTGCCCCATCTCAAACCAGCGATGTTGCAGGAGAGACTCGGCTGTCCAAGCTCTCCCTCCTCATTGGCCGTGACAGCAGCTGCTGTCAAAGTCCGTGAGCCAATGAGAAAGGGGGCAGGGCTGGGGCTCCATTTCTGAATAGACATACAGAGCAGAGGCTCAACTCGGATGCCCCCATAGCAAGCTGCTTGCTATGGGGGCACACGGCAGGAGGGAGGCCAAAACCACTGCACAGAGCGGGTAAGTAGGAAAGGTTTGTTATGAAAAGGAGGAAAAAATAAAAAAAATAAAATAATGCGTACATTTCCTTTAGACATAACCAGAGAGTTAATCCCCTGTTCCAAGTGATGAACACCCAAAGTTGGCTAGGAGATTCTAGCCAACTGTGGGTGGAAAATAAACGTTAGTAGTTAGCGAGTGCTATCAGGGCAGTAGCAGGTAGTTAATGAAGCAGGGCAGCATGCTTCCACTATTTTATTTTTTTATTTATTTCAGGTACTTATATAGCGCCGTCAATTTACGCAGCGCTTTACATATATATTATACGTTCACATCAGTCCCTATACCCTCAAGGAGCTTACAATCTAAGGTCCCTAACACATTCATACCTATACTAGGGCCAATTTAGACAGGATCCAATTAACCTACCAGCATGTCTTTGGAGTGTGGGAGGAAACCGGAGTACCCGGAGGAAACCCACGCAGACACAGGGAGAACATGCAAACTCCTGGCAGGTAGTGTCGTGGTCGGGATTCGAACCAGCGACCCTTCTTACTGCTTGGCGAGAGTGCTACCCACTACACCACTGTGCCGCCCTATTAACACAACCCAGAAAAGTCTGACACCAGCTTTTTTTCCCCCTTTTTGGTAAGTCTTCTACTAATAAATGGGTATTTCAATCCCAATGTGAAAAAAAAAATTATTAAACTCAAAATGTAATATATTGCAGTTTATCAATCATTAGATGTGGTGATTTTTTTTTCCTTTAAGGCTTTTTCCCCTGGTGATCTGGCCAGTAACATCTCTCTTGTATTATGCCAACACTCTGGATGAAGGAGCACAGGGGGAAATTTTGGACAGCACCATTGTCAGTCTGGGGGAGGGGAGTGTTAAATGTTTTAGCAGATTTTACCCACGTTCACACCGGTGTGACTTGTCATGTGATTTTCAGATCCTATTCGCATGACAAGTCGCACTCCATTGCTGGAAATGGAACCGTTCATATTGCCACCACTCAGGTCGCAGTGATTACAAAAAAAAGGCTCCTGCACTCTATTAAATGAAGTCGCAAGCAACAATGAAATCAGCAGTGCAAATCAAACTGATGTGCGCCTTTGAAATCGTGCTGAAGTAGGGAGATCTCAAAGCCACACCGGTGTGAGCGGGGGCTTAGATACATTGACAAATTGAAGCCAAACTCCAGCTCAGACTTTATAAATCAGTTGCAGCAAACAGTTTTTTTTGCCCTTTGAGATAAAGGTTTTACATATATAAAAGCTGATCAATTTAAAAACTTTAATTTGTAACCAGGTAAATACAAAATATTGCATGTAAATACACAATTACAGCTAGGTGAAGCCTAGAATCTTTTTCTTATGTTCCAATTCCATGAAAGTCTTTTTAGAGCTGAATAGCTTAATCTAAGATTACACATACTGCTGAATGACACAGAGGAGCTATTTATCCCCCTCTCTACAGCTCCATATATGGCTTAAATACGCACATTCATAAAAAAAAAAAAAAAAAAAAAAAAAAAGAGAAGAAGAGCTTTTCTGGATTGGTTAAAAAAAAAAAAAAAAAAAATTACATTGATTTTACGAATTTATTTACTAAACATACATATTTTAACACTGTACAAAAACCAATTCTAAAAACAAGTGGTTTTGTAAAAACATTTTTTAATTATGGAACAAAAAAAAAAAAAAAAAAAAAAAAAAAAAAAAAATCGGACATGTTCCTTTGACCATGGTCCTTTGAGACTGTCAAGGGCTGATCCAAAGACCTCTGTTTAACAGTTGGATCAGAAGTCTGTCATCTAAAGTCTATGTGTGCATTAACTGTTAAAGTGACTGAGAATTTACTGAGGACATTCACTGGTATCCCCTCTGTTACAACAAGCTATTAAGGGCAGTGTGTGTGTGTGTGTGTGTGTGTGTGTGTGTGTGTGTGTGTGTGTGTTTTTAAAATTATGAAGCCAAATACCATATTTCACAGCGCCACTGTGCAGTCACGTGACCTCCTGCCACTCTCCTTCCCTGATCTAAGGACTACAGCAGGAGGGGCTGAGAATCTCAGCACCTTGGACATCAGCCGGGAGGTCACAGCACAGGAGCGCTGCGAGATAAGGTATTTAGCTTCAAATAAACAAAAGCAAACCACACACTGTCCTGTACAGCTTGCTATAACAGAGATGATACCAGTAATTTTGCTCAGCGACTTCACAACCATGCGGAATAGCGGTAGGGAGGAGATTGGTGCACACACACACACACGGAACTGACATGAAGGGGGGGGGAGAGACTCTGAACACAGCGGGATGGAGGCACAAACTGCCTACGGTATCATGCATCAGCAGCCATGATTCCTGTGGTCAGTACACTTAGGGGGGCACAATAACAGGCAGGATCATCCAGACATTTTTACAGCATAGAACGGAACAAATGACACTGCGGAAACACTATAGACTGTTTATAGTGCTTTAAAAGGAACAGGATTTTTTTTTTTTTTTTTTTTTGGGGTTACAACCACTTTATGACAAATTTAATTACACAGGAAATGCTAATCACGTTGCCTAATGTAGAGATGAAAAAATGTATACATTAGAATATGAAACAGCAAGCAAATAAAAATGTGTGCCTCGTCAAAAATGATTCAGGCAAATATCACAATAACTCAATAGTTACTTACTGGAATTCATTAAAATCTCTTTAAAATATGTTGATATGGCTACATAGTCACACTAGACGGGACTGATAATATAACAGATTGTCTGAACTCCGAATGCCCCCAAATAAGCACCATTCATCCGCACACAGATGCCCAAGCAAGAAAACATCTTCAATTATCTGACCATTTAGACGGCCTCAGGCTGGGACATTGTAAATATTGATTAAAGCACCCTGTAGTTGAGCCTGTCTGCAAATAACCTAGACAGTCTCAAGGACAAGGATGCCACAATGCCAAACTTCCAGCTATTAAAAAAAAAAAAAATTGTTTATTTTTTTTTTTTTAAAATCACATTTATCGCCTACAAGCCAATATGTAACATGTAAGGAGTAAAATAAGCCAAGGGAGCAGAATAGCTGCACAGTCAACTGTGATCCATCTATTTTTTAGATTAATATGTGATCATGATCACCTTCATGGGGTGGTCTTATTGATGCATGGTAATGCTTTATACCTGGTTGCTATGACTTCTTGTGAAAAAAGCACTGGTAAATACTTGGCCAAGAAAAGGGCTGTGTGTGTACCTGAGAAACAAGGACAGATACTGATACCTGAAGTTTTGAATGCCTCTCAGGTTTTTCCCCCTAACGCATGTCCCAGTCATCACATTGCAACATGTACACTGGATGTTTAGCCTTTGTACGTCAAAATCGAGCACTTGCACGCACCCAGAAGGCACTTGGCGCATTTCAGCCTGTCGCACAGGACTACAAAAAGTTGTGTCAAGTCCACATGACAAAAAAAAAAAAAAAAAAATTCATTGACACACACGCCTCGGCCCCCACCCCACTTTCTCACTCCTGCTTCTCTAACAGAGTCCAGTGAAGAGGGAAAGAGCAGCGCCACTGCTCTCAGGTACAGTGCTGGATGGAGAACAGGCTCAAGTATTTAGGTAGGCTGGGGGAGACAATAGAAGGGTTTTTTTTTTTTTTGCAGAGACTGCATGAAGGCAAAAAGATAAATATCCCCTTCAGCCTTTACATTCACTAAGTGTGTGCGCCCCAAAATTTTTATGCAACCGTTTTCATTCTGTATAGAAATGGCTCCAGGTCCCATAACATCGCCCACGTAGTTTAGAGAAGAAAATCGTGACGTGCTGATGTCACACGTCCTGTGGACACGCAAGATTGCCTCATCATTCCACAGGGTTTTCTTCAGGTTCGAAATCTTGCAATACTTTGTTCCCACTAAACTACTGCCTCCTGGGACTGCGGGACCCGCAATCACACTCACGGAGCTTGCGGCAGGGTGGCGCGCACGCGACGCGACCACACGGCGGCAAATTTAAAGGGCTGTACCTGTACGCCCATTTGCCTGTCCGTGCCATTCTGCCAACGTATATGTACCTGCGGCGGTCGGCAAGTGGTTAAGATATACAAACTATCCAGATTGTGTAAATTGAAGGGAGAGGAAGCAGATAGAGGAAGTTAATTTAATGGTGAAAGTCCATTTTAAAAAAAGAAAGAGAAAGGAAAAAAAAAAAAAAAAAAAAAAAAAAAAAGGAAGGAAGAAGATAAAAGCGGTGAGTTATTAAAGAAACAAAAAAGTATCATTAAAAACATAAGATGCAATGCCAGCTAGAGGGTGGTTCATTGAAGAAGCAAAATTGAAGAGAAAAATCTGAGTAGATAATTGCAGCCAAATGTAACTTCCAGCTTAAATGGCGTGCAAAGTATTAAAGTTTGTTTTTACTAGAATAGAGAGTTAGCAGAGGTCTGACACACCTCATGCTGGGTCAAAACTAGAGCTCTCCAATCAGCAGGGCATGGCGAACTTCTGCAGAGTGACCACTGCTTCCACACAGAGACACACGTGTCCTCTGCAGCATGCCGCAGACTACAGACTTTTCCACCTGGGACATGGCTTTTTTTTTTTTTTCTTGAAAAAGGAAGAACGTAGGACGCTCACTACAATACTACTCTTGAGTCCCGCTCCCAATTCCTTCGCTGTGCAGCTTCGCACAGCCTTTGAAAGAAACATCTCATCCACCTCCTGTACCTGTTGTGAACTACAGATTAATTTATTAAGTAAAATTAAAAGACAACTTTTTTTCGATTCTGGAAAGAGTAAGGAAGGGTTTTTGTGTGTCCCCTTGGGTTGACTTTCCATTACCTCTCCCAAACACACAAAAGGAAAAATAAAAGAAAATCACTTCAAAGTCAGAGAATTGCCTTGTAGTCCCCAGAACTAGTGTCCCTATTGGGAAATGTCCCCTTTATTCCTGTTCTAGTGTCCACTCACATCACGGGATATGGTGGTTAAAAACGTTAACCACAATATAGGACAGAAATAAATCTAAATACATAAATATCATACATGAGCTGCTGTGCGACAAAAAAAAAAAAAAAAAAAAAAAAAAAAAAAAAAAAAAACCACCACCATCTATATCTTTTTTTTTTTTTTTTTTTTTTTTTTTTTGAGGAATCAATTCCCTACCAGACATTTAGCATTTTCAAATCACATGCTGCATGAAGACAGTCTGTCACAAACCATAGGGTTGACAGATGGGTATATGTATCGGAAAACAACAAAAAAAAAAAAAAAGGAGATATACGCACTAACTCTCCTTCAGGGAATACAAATGATAACAAAAACTTTTCACTCATGGTTAGCGTTTGGCTGAAGCTATTATCAACTTTTTAAAATCATAACCACAACAGAAACTACCCAAATGACCCTGATCAAACGTTTATATACCCTGGTGATTTGATAACATGCACACAAGTTGACACAAAGGGGTTTGAATGGCTATTAAAATGGTAACCTTCCTCATGTGTGTGGGCGTGTGTGTGTATAAAAAGGTCAATGTTTCTGGACTCCTGACAGACCCTTGCATCTTTCATCCAGTGCAGCACTGACATTGCTGGATTCTGAGTCATGGTGAAAGCAAAAGAATTCTCAAAGGATCTGCAAGAAAAGGTAGTTGAACTGTATAAAACAGGAAAGGGATATAAAAAGATATCCAAGGAATTGAGAATGCCAATCAGCAGTGTTCAAACTCTAATCAAGAAGTGCAAAATGAGGGGTTCTGGTGAAACCAAACCACGGTCAGGTAGACCAACTAAAATTTTAGCCACAAGTGCCCGGAAAATTGTTCAGGGCGCAGAGAAAAAAACCCACAAATAAAACTTCAGGTGAAATACAGGACTCTCTGAAAACATGTGGTGTGACTGTTTCAAGAAGCACAATAAGGAGGCACTTGGTTGAGTCACCAGAAGAAAGCCATTACTATGCAAATGCCACAAAGTATCCTGCTTACAATTACGTCAAACAGCACAGAGACAAGCCTCAAACCTTCTGGCAAAGTCATTTGGAGTGATGAGACCAAAATTTAGCTTTTTGGCCACAACCATAAACACTACATTTGGAGAGGAGTCAACAAGACCTATGATGAAAGGTACAGAGGTGGATCACTGACATTTTTGGGATGTGTGAGCTACAAAGGCACGGGAATTTCGGGCAAAAATGGTTTGCAAGATGAATGCAGTAGGTTATCAAAAAATACTGCAGGAACATTTGCATTCATCAGCCTGGAAGCTGCGCATGGGACGTACTTGGACATTCCAACATGAGAATGATCCAAAACACAAGGCTAAGTCGACCTGCCATTGGCTACAGCAGAATAAAGTGAAGGTTCTGGAGTGGCCATCTCAGTCGCCTGACCTCAATATCATTGAGCCACTGTGGGGAGATCTCAAAACGTGTAGTTCATGCAAGACAGCCCAAGAATTTACAGGAACTGGAGGCTTTTTGCCAAGAGGAAATGGGCAGCTTTACCATCTGAGAAGATAAAGAGCCTCATCCACAAATACCGCAAAAGACTAAGTTGTCATTGATACACGGTATTAAGAACTGGGGTATGTAAACTTTTGATGAGGGTCATTATTTGGGTAGTTTCTGTTGCCATTACCATTTAAAAAAGAGTAAACAGTGGATTGATAGCAAAATGGCAGCCAAACACACGTGTGTGTGTGTGTGTGTGTGTGTGTGTGTGTGTGTGTGTGTGTGTGTGTGTGTGTGTGTGTGTGTGTGTGTGTGTGTGTGTGTGTGTGTGTGTGTTAGATATCTATAATATATATCTATATCCACACACATACATACACACACACCAAAGCAACAAATTAAATTAAAAATTTTTTTTTTAAAAATCACTAGCCCAACTCCAAAGTCACGTGACTTGGATGTGATTTTTACATTCTTTGGCATTGAACTTGTATCAAAGTCAGACCAAAGTAGTGCAGGAACCTTTTCTAAAGTCAGGCTTGTCAAGTATCAGTTAAGATGGCTCTCATAGGAAAACATTGAATTTCACATGTCATCAGCCTTGAGGTCTCACAAGTCGGATCCTATATCGCAAGATTGTGAACCAAGCCTTAGCAGTATTGGTTGCTACTGCATAGTCCTGTCCAGGAACTCATCCAGACTCTATTTGCTCTCCCATAGAGGCCTGCGCGCAGCATGGCCCATTTTCAAGGTTTTAAAAAGCGGCTAATCACAATATTCATGGATGCAAGTCTATGGAGGTATCTGCAGCTCACTTCATTTTGTCAGGAGGGCAGTTGAATTGTGCCCTTTACAGCTGAAAATTCCTCAAGTCAACATGCAGCCTTGTAAAGACTTACCTTCATTTTGCATAGAGTGTGTGTTAATTTGTATATAACAATTTCCAAAGGATATTAGCAGAGGTATACGATAGGAGGAGCCAGGTTTTAAAGCCAGTATTCTTGTAAACTATCAATTAAAAGCTCTAAGCTATAATTAAAGCTTATGTACATTTCTGTGCTATTACGTTTAATACTTCAAAATAGTATGACACACATACTTAGTGTTGCTTTTTATTAATCGCATAGGCGTGCCTACCAATCAATGCAATATCTCTCAAGGAAAGGGAAGGGTAGACACATTCATGGATACTTTGATATTCTGATAAAATACAGGTGGAGCAGACTGTCAAATATATAAGTCCAATCTCAGACCATTAACCACTTGTCAACCGGCTCACACCGATATACGTCGGCAAAGTGGCACGGGCGCGCATAATCACGTACCCGTACGTTGGCCGTAGGCGCTACCCGGCGATCGAATTCATAGCAGATCAGTCTTCAGGTCCAAGCCAATGATTTCTGGCCTGGACCTGCTGATCAGTTCTGGCGAATGAAAATGCTTCCCCTGTCTAAGAGTAAAGAAAGGGGAAGATGCACACTACACTTATCACCCTCCCAATCACCCTAGTTAACCCTTTCACCCCCTGCCACCAGTGATCAAATTAGTGTCACGGGTGAAGCTGGTTAGTTTTTTATAGCGTTAGGGCACTCGCCATATTTTATCTAATAAAGGTTTAACCCCCTGATCACCTGGCAGGTGACATCAGTTTTTAGCATCAGTCAGGGTCTGCGTCGTCAATGGCAGCGTCAGATTAGTTCCAGTAGTGCTAACACCCACACACATACTATACACCTCCCTTAGTATAGTGTGAACGGATCAATAGCTGATCAGATCTATACCAGCGTCCCTATTAGTTTAGGGTTCCCAAAAACGCAGCAATACCAGGAATAAGCCCAGAGACCTGCTTTTAGCCCCTCTGCCCAGCCCAGCCCACCCAATATCAATCGATTACTGTAACTTAAAAAACACACAGAACTGCAGCATTCGCAAAGACAGGCCTGATCCCCGCGAACGCTAACAGTTTTTCAGGTAGCGTTTGAAGCTGTCGCTGACAGTCAGGTGCTCTTTTTTCCTGAGAGTCACTAGTTGTACCAGTAAATTTAGAGGCCACAAAGTTCTTCTGATGTTGTGGTGCAAGAACCGCAAGGCTCTCGTATTGAGCAGAGAGCCAGTAATAGTGCCGCTCATCCTTCTGATGAGCTGGCAAGTACCAGAGGCCTAGTATACCCTGGTTGTAGTCAAACCAGCACTGCAGTATCACGTGGTGATGTGGCGAGTCCCACAAGTGCAGTTCAAGCTGGTGAGGTGGCTAGCACAACTAGTTTCCAGCAGCCAACAAGAAGACAAACACAGGCCCGTCAAGCCCATAGTGCCCTTCCTGCTGCATTTGCCAATGCAAAATTGGGAGCCCACCACTTCTGCAGCACCCGTACTTCACCCATTCACTGGCCAACCCGGAATTCAGGTGGAAACTGTTGATTTTACGTCACTTGATTTTTATTTGCAGTTTTTCACGGAAGATCTCTATAGATTTATTGTGGACCAAAGCAATTTGTATGCTGGTCAATTCATCACCGCTAATCCCCAGTTGACCCTTGTCAGAGATTGGAGACCTATCACTGTTTCTGAATTTAAGACCTTTCTGGGCCTATCCCTTCTCATGGGCATAACTAAAAAAAAAAAGTGAGTTGTGGTCATATTGATCCACTGACCCAATTCACCATATGCCCATGTTCTCTGCCTCCATGACCAGGGCTAGATATGAGCAGCTCTTGGGATTTATGCACTTCAATGACAATGAACTCTGTTGTCCTTGGGGTGACCCTGAATACGAGCGGCTCCAAAAAAAATTTCGGCCCCTCGTAAACCACGACAACCAACAGTTTGCAGCCTTGTTGACTCCCGATCAAGTTGTCTGCGTTGACGAGTCCCTGATTAAGTTTTCTGTCCGCTTGTCATTCAAACACAATCCTATCAGCGCACTCTATATAGTCTGGGCAGTTCTCCGGCTCTACGTGACTATCTTTTCCCTCGTAAACCATAAAACTATATGTATAGCCTGTTGCCATGTCACAGAGCTTATACATCCCATATCTGGCACGTTTGCTGGGAAGCGTGCCAGATGTGGGATGTATAAGCTCTGGGACATGGCGACAGGCTATACATATAGTTTTATGGTTTACGAGGGAAAAGATAGTCACGTAGAGCCGGAGAACTGCCCAGACTATATAGAGTGCGCTGATAGGATTGTGTGGGACTTGGTGTTGCCCTTATTCGGAAAGGGATACCACTTATATGTGGACAATTATTACACAAGCGTGCCAGTATTTAGTCACTTGTTTGATCATGGAATTGGCGCATGTGGCACTGTGCAATCTAATCACTGGGGCTTACCCCAGCAGCTTGTAGATTCCCGTCTTAGGCTGGGGGGGGAAGAGAGCCTGTTTAAAAAGTAATTTGCTTGCAGTGAAGTGGAGGGATTCACGGAATGTTTTTGTTCTGTCCTCCCTTCACGCAGACACGACAGTCCAAATACTCAACATGCCTCTCAGCAAATAGCTTGGGGTGTCTACTTTCCAAAATGGGGTCATTTTGGGGGGGGGGGGGGGGGTTGTGCTATCTGGGCATTTCATGGCCTCCGAAACTGTGACAGGTAGTAAGGAGTGAAATCAGAAATTTACACCCTTAGAAATCCTGAAGGCGGTTATTCGGGGTCCTGTACGCGGCTAGACTGCCAAAAAGTTCTACACATGTGGTATTCCCGTACTCAGGAGAAGTAGTGGAATGTATTTTAGGGTGTAATTTCATATGCCCATGGCATGTTTGAGCAATGAATCATTTCAGTGACAACTTTAGTTATTTATTCTTGTCATTTTTCAATCACTTGTGACAAAAAAAAAAAAAATAAATAAATAAATAATAGTCAATGTGCTCAACAAGCCTCTCAGCAAATTCCTTGGGTTGTCTGCTTTCCAAAATGGGGTCATTTGGGGCGGTATTGTACTGTGCTGCCATTTTAGCACCTCAAGAAATGATAGGCATTCAAACCAAAAGCTGCATAAATTCCAGAAAATGTACCCTAGGTAAACGCTATAACTTTTGTGCAAACCAATAAATATACGCCTATTGAATTTTTTTTTTTTACCCGAGACATGTGGCTGAATGCTTTTTGGCCTAAGTGTATGACTAAAATTGAGTTTATTGGATTTTTTTTTTTTTTTTTAGGCCACTTTCACATGATCGGACGTTCAGGTCCGCCTGTCAGTTTTGACGGCGGGCCTGAACAGGCGCTCCATGTTAGCCCATGGAGCGACGGATGTCAGCGGAGACATGTCCGCTGACATCTGACCCAGTCCGATACGCTAAAAGCAGACGGATGCCTCTACGTTTGGATCTACCACTGGCGGATCGGGTGAGATCTGATGAAAACGGACATTCTGTCCATTTTCATCCCATCTCTCCATAGGCAACAGCAGCTCTTGACAAGCCCCTCCCCGCTCAGTGAGCAGAGAGGGACCTGTCAACCGCCGGCTCAGTGGAGATCAACGGAGAGATCTCCCGCTGAGCCAGCGGACCGAGGCGGACTCTGTGGAAGCGGAGTCTGCCTTGTGTGAAAGGGGCCTTATAGCAAAAAAAAATCTTTTTTTTTTTCAAAATTTCAGTCTTTTTTCGTTTATTTTGCAAAATATAAAAACCACAGAGGTGATCAAATACCACCAAAAGAAAGCTCTATTTGTGGGGGGAGAAAAAAAAAAAAAAAAAGACGCAAATTTAGTTTGGGTACAGCATTGCATGACTGCGCAATTACCAGTTAAAGCAGCACAGTGCCAAATTGTAAAAATTGCTGGTTAGGAAGGGGGTAAATCCTTCTGGGGCTGAAGTGGTTAAAATAATCACACTCAATTTAGACAACAAATGACGACCAGTATCTGTGTAGCATACAAGTCAATGGGCCAATCTTTTGGCAACTGCAAAAAAAAAAATTATTATATATATATATATATATATATATATATATATATATATATATATATATATATATATATATATATATATATATATATATATATATATATATATATATATATAAAACATAGCACATTCACCATCTTTTAGTTCTAATCTTGACTGGAAAACATTCCTCATCCAGAAAGCTGTATTATTGGACCGGTAATACAGCTGAAAAGTAAAAACTTCTGCAGTGTGGATTTTTTTTTTTTCTTTAAGGCCCCTTTCACACGGGACGGATCCGTGTTGATCCGCCCCATGTTTATCTGCTGCTCAGCGGGGATCGCTCCGTTTTCCCCAGCTGAGCAGGCAGATGACAGGGCGGGACCCGCACACTGTGCAGGGACCGCCCTATCAGATCTCCGCTCTCCCCTATGGGGGATCGGATGAACACGGACCGTCTGTCCGTGTTCATCCGATCTGCAGACGGATAGAAAAATAGGATTTTCTTCCGTCCGCAGAATCGGACGAGAGCGGAGCCGGACAACATCGGGTGTTAGCGGATGTACATCCGCTGACACCCGCTATCCCATAGGGATGCATGTAAGTCCGTATTTCATCCGAAAACGGATGGATGAAATACGGACATACGGTCCGCATGTGTGAAAGGGGCCTAACAATGCTACTTTTAATAATCCTAACGCTACTAAATTATCACAATGAAGCTAAATGCAACAATCAAGGTGGACATCTGAAAGGATAAAGTTCACCCTTTGGCAACATGTTACACCTTTATTTAACCACTTGCTTACTGGGTACTTAAACCCCCCTCCTATCCAGACCAATTTTCAGCTTTCAGCACTGACGCACTTTGAATGACAATTGTGCGGTCATACAACACTGTACCTAAATGAAATTTTTATCATTTTTCCCCCACAAATAGAGCTTTCTTTTGGTGGTATTTGATCACCTCCACGATTTTTATTTTTTGTTAAAAAAAAAAAAAATTTTATATTTTGTTATAAAAAATTTAAAACAGGTAATTTTTCTCCTTCATTGATGTATGATGAGGCAGTAATGGGCACTGATGGGTGGCAATAACGGGCACTGATCAGTTACACTGCTAGGTGACACTGATTGGCACTACTTGTGG
This sequence comes from Aquarana catesbeiana, assembly GCF_042186555.1. Classification (NCBI taxonomy): domain Eukaryota; kingdom Metazoa; phylum Chordata; class Amphibia; order Anura; family Ranidae; genus Aquarana; species Aquarana catesbeiana. Next base: position 325,512,119 of record NC_133324.1, on the reverse strand, counting down.
GCACTGTTAGGTGGCACTTGTGGGCACTGTTAGGTGGCACAGATGAGGCAGATGTGCCTCTTCCACTTCGGAACCGATGTCTCTCGCATCTGAGCCGGTGATCCGCTTTTTTTTCTACTCACGCCATCAGCGAGAGTAGAAGAAATAAAAAGAAGAAAAAAAAACGGTTACCGATCTTTATTTTATATCATGTGATCAGCTGTCATTGGCTGACAGCTGATCACATAGTAAGGGGCCAGGACCGGCCCCTTACTCGGATCGGTGATCACCAGTGACTCGGTGATCACAGCGCGCTCGGCGCACGTCCGGCGGGGCGCGTGCACAGGGGGGCCGTCATATGACGGCCTCCCGGGAATTCAGGTCTGCGCTGTGGCCGTCATTCGGCCATAGCGCGGATGTCAAGTGGTTAAAAAGGTGCAACATGTTACCAAAGAGCACCTGCCTGCACCCCGATCCCCCACTGTAACACCAGGCGGGGGATCTTCTCCCTGCACCCGCTGTGACAATTTAAAAGGCGCGGCCATGTGGGGCTCCACCAATATGGCTATGTCATTCATGCATAGCAAACTGTGAATAAATTAACTGCCAGCCACCGCGGGAGATGGCTTTTAGTCCCCAATGAACTGTGAGGGCACTGGTTAACACTCGCAGTTAACTGATCTTCCTGCACACCAGTAATTGTATGGGCAGACAGCTATACTGAGATTCTGCAGGAGCCTGACCTTGCACCTGCCAAGCTCTGTAGGCTCCAGAAAATAATAATAATAATAATAATAATAATAATAATAATAATAATAACAACAACAACATTTTTCTACCTACAAAAACACATTGAGTTATTCATTTTTAAGTGCGGCTGCCTAGTCTTTATTCTGTCTACCATTTGACTAGAGAATTCATGAAGTGAATTGCAACTTTAATTCCTCTTGATCGTAACTTAACAGGTAAAAGCTTTTAGACTGTAAGCTCTAATGAGCAGGGCCCTCTGATTCCTCTTGTACCAAATTGTAATGTAACTGTAATGTCTGCCTTTTTTTGTTAAGCGCTGCGCAAACTGTTGGAGCTATATAAAACCGAATAATAATAATAATAATAATAATAATAATAATAATAATAATAATAATAATAAATAGCCAACATCAAATGGCTGCATGGTTCCTCAAAAAAATTTAAACAAAAAATATAAAAATCGGTTCTCATTATAAAAACCATCTACTGTACCAATACCTAAGGGATCACCATCTATTCTATCCTTACCTCAGAAATATCCAGCTATTCATATTTCACAAAGCTTTGTCTACTTTTTTTTTTGCGACATACAGTGCCTTGAAAAAGTATTCATACCCCTTTAAATTTTCCATATTTTGTCATGTTACAACCAAAAATGTGATGGACCAACACAAGTGGCACATAATTGTGAAGTAGAAGGAAAATGATAAACGTTTTTCAACATTTTTTACATATAATTATCTGAAAAGTGTGGCGTGCATTTGTATTCAATTCAGCCCCCTTTACTCTGATACCCCTAACGAAAATCTAGTGGAACCAATTGTCTTCAGAAGTCAACTAATAGTAAATGGAGTTCACCTAAGTGTAATTTAATCTCAGTATAAATACAGCTGTTCTGTGAAGCCCTTTAGAGCAGGGTTAGGCAACCTGGTGCCCTCCAGCTGTTCTGGAACTAAAATTTCCCATGAGGTATTGCAAGGCTGGCAGTTACAATTACTTCCAGTGGCATGATGGGACTTGTAGTTCTGCAACAGTTGGAGTACCCCAGGTTGCCTACCCCTGCTTGAAACCCTTAATGAACAAACAGCATCAAGCAGAAAGCCATAAGATGTCCAGTTTGCAAGAAGCCATGTAGGGGACACAGAAAACATGGAAGAAGGTGCTCTGGAGATGAGACCAAAAGTTGGCTTTTGCTTTTAGGCCAAAAAGTTATGAGTGGCAGAAAACTAACACTGCACATCACCCTGAACACACCATCCCCACCGTGAAACATGGTGGCGGTGGCAGCATCATTTTGTGGGGAGGGATGCTTTTCTTCAGCAGGGACAGGGCAAACTTAGAAGAAAACCTGTAATGCCGCGTACACTTGACCGGACTTTCCAGCAGAAAAGGTCCGACGGAATCATTCCATCGGATATTCTGATCATGTGTGGGCTTCATCGGACTCTTTTGAAAATTCTGATGTACCTAGAAATAGAACAGGTTTTAAATCTTTCCGACGGAATCAATTCCTATCGGGGAAAACCGTTCGTCTGTATGCTAGTCCGACGGACCAAAAAAAAACGACACAAGGGCAGCTACTGGCTACTGGCTATTGAACTTCCTTTTTCTAGTCCCATCGTATGTCATCGCGTTCTAAACGATCGGACTTTGGTGTGATCGTGTGTAGGCAAGACCGTTTCAGCGGAACTCCAAAGTTTATTCTGCCAGAAAGTCCGGTCGTGTGTACGCGGCATTAGAGTCTGCAAAACACTTGAGACTAGGGCGGAGGTTTACCTTCCAGCAGGACAATGACCCTAAACATACAGCCAGAGCTACAATGGAATGATTTAGATCAAAAGCATATTTATGTGTTAGAATGGCCCAGTGAAAGTTCAGACTTAAATCCAATTGAGAATCTGTGCCAAGACTTGATGCTCTCCATCCAATCTGACAGAGCTTGAGCTATTTTGCAAAGAATGGGCAAAAAAGTTTTTGTAAATTATTTTAAAAACCATTTATCATTTTCCTTCCACGTCACAATTATGTGCCACTTTGTGTTGGTCTATCACATTTTTGGTTGTAACGTGACAAAATATGGAAAATTTCCAAGGGGTATGAATACTTTTTCAAGGCACTGAATCTTTTCTGCCTGCTTATGAAGCTTGCTAGCTCCTAGGTAAGATTCAATTTACCCATAAATCAGCATAAATACCTACACCCCCCTACTGGCAGGTTTGACCTTGGAATGTTTATCAAGATGCAGATCTTAGACGAGATTGCTTGCAGGTTATAAGAAACCAAAAATAGGGGTCAAAACGTTGCTGTGGGCTACAGAATATAATTTTTTAATTTTATTTTTTTGTGAATTAAAAAAAAAAAAAAAAAAAAAAAAAGGGGGGGGCAGCTCCAGCCCATGATTCATACAAATCAATGTTTTGGACCCCCATTGTTACTTATATTAAAATACACAGCCTGTCCACCCAGTGTGTTTGGCACTGATCATCTCTTGTCTATTAAAAGAAGGAACACTTGGACCCAGGTTTAAAGGTTCAGAACTAAAAATTAAGTCAGCATTTTGCCTAATCTACAAGTCTACACGATATGGCCGACTGTTTTCCTAAAGGAGGTCTACACTTTTACAATGAAAGTGTAAAATCCGTTTAAAATGGATCCTTTAAATTATGTTTCCAAGTTCTTTTATAACAAGTTCTCTAGAAAGTCTAATGCCAACGTAAAACCATACCTAAGGATTCCCCAAATATAAAAAAAAAAAAAAAAAAAAAAAAAGGGGGGGGGGGGGGGGGGGGGATTGAAGGATCACTGTTGCACAAATGCTGACTGACCAGCACCATATAATATTTTACAGTAATAAAATATATGTTGTTGCAGGTCTTCAGAGGAGCCTTCTACTTTTCAAAAAGTTACGTTATTAGTTAGCAAAACCTAATCATTTAAAACGTAATGACAAGCAAAGGGTGAATGCCAATGCATTTATCAATTGTTGCTGTGATTACACAAGAGCAAAAGAAAATCCAAGTGACGAGGACCTCGGGACAGAATTAGTCAATGAGAGTAAAAATTCCTGAGACAGCAGGCATTTGTTTCATTATTTCTCTGTGCAAAGTATGACATAGTAAGGGGATGTGCCAGAGAGAGCATGGTTCATGCTTCTGGAATTTGGATTTTGCATCTCACCTCAGTCACATGACAGTATTAATAGATGGAAATTAAAAAAGGGACTGTCCTATTTCTTCTTATACAACATTATAATTATACTACAAATTACAAGAAAACTGGAATGTTTTGTATTAGCATAGTACAACAGAAATCTAAATATAAAACCATTGATAAAAAAAAAAAGTAAAAATATTTAATGTATTCAATTTTAAAGTCGTTCTAATCTACAAACCAGTCAGAATAATTCTGGACAACTGTAGAGTGATGCCTGCTATTGCAATACTGTATATTACACCAATGTCACACCAGAAATCTCCTCCTATGTAGCTGGTCTCATGCTGCTCATTTTGGCCAGCAAAATGAAAACTTCCATTGGAGAAAGTGGCAGCTGCATTTTGGTAACACTGCTGCTGGCGTGAAGCACCATTTTGGCATGGCTACTAAAGTACCTATACTAAATATGGAATTCAAGCCATCATAAAACAGTTTTCCCACAATATATAAAAGCGAGACTGAAAAAAAAAAATAAATAAAAAAAAATAAATAAAAAATAAAAAAAAAAAACCAACCACTGTCAGCTCCACTCCATCCATTTTCTTGCCACAAAACTCCTTAATAGACTTCTTCCAAAACAAAAGGGGATCAAGTCACTGACTGGAAAGTTTGGCTAGAACTTGGAGTCCCTCCATGCCTCTTTGGCAAAAGCTCTGGAACAGGGTCAGTCAGTGAGGGGTCCTGAAGCCCTGACCTCTTAGCATCATGCAAGGTTTGAAAGCCCCAACATCTATACCATAGCAAATAAAATAATTTTTCATAGATTAACTTTAAGACAACAAATGCTAAACCCCAGATCACCCTCATCATGGAATGGTAAGTCAACTAAGCCAGAAACAACTACATCGCCCCACTGCTTGTGAAAAGAACGGTAAAATGACTCAGAAGTAATGCTATATGCATTTTGCGAGAACGAAATGCATTCAAGAAAGTTTTTCTTGCAGAATTATTTCCAAACGGCTACAAGCCATTTTATTTCCTTTTGTTGCATGTTGGCAAGTTGTAAAACCCTTCAATTCAAAAAAAATACTTTGTCCATTACCAACAGTCAGATATAAACTACTGTATCTGTAGGCAAAAAATCAGGCGATTAGAGAAACATCCTGCCCCTCCCCCCAGTATAGTTGTGTCTACATCTGGTAAAGGACAGGTTCCTAATAAACAAAAAGTGTCACTATTTACCTATACTGTGTGAATATTTTTTCTGTGGTACAAAAACAAAACAAAACAAAACAAAAAAAAACACAAAAAAAAACACCACACAACACACACTCTTCCACTGCAGCTTCATTCTTTTATACTTTCTTCAGCATGGAGTTGATCAGGGTTTAGTGCTCAGTACCCTTCACATACAAGTAATAGCACTTTGTCTTCCTAGACATGAAGTTGGTATAAGATCCATTGGTTAAGACATTGCTCCAGAGAATACGGCACACACGTTCAGCAAAAGTTTGTTCCCCTGTTAGACTTGCTAAATGGGTTATCCAAACTACCCTTTGAACCAATATTGGACTCTTCATTAAGGTCCAATTTCAAATAGGCTTTTCTTTTTGGCAATAGGGTTAAAAGAGACAGAATTTTACAAGCTTTATCCAACAAGGAAACCCAACAATTATTCCAGATATACAGAAGCCAGAACCTACTTATTTGCCAAAAGGTGGCCATGGTGTGTCATTGGATGCAGAAGAGTTAAACTCCTTCCTTAATGCGAGAACACCAAAGACAATGGGGCAGAAATGCCTTCCCAGTTATCTAGATGTTACCAGAGAGTTTGAAGATCGAGCCATCTTTTTATCATGTTTAGTGGCCCCACAGAATGGCTTCCAGGCTTCAAAAAGGCACAGTTGTCAGACTGATAAAACAGACTACAATATATATGTTCTTAGGAACAGAGAACACGGAGAAGAGATGGGTTTGCTTTAAGAGCATATTAAATAAGGGCGTTAGCCAATGCATCCCATTTGGTAATAAATTTAAAAGAGCGAACAAACATTCTGGATGGCTTAACTCCAATGTAAAAATGCATATAAAAAGCAAAAAAGAGAAGGCCAAAAATAAATAAATATATATATATATATATATATATATATATATATATATATATATATATATATATATATATATATATATATATATATATATACACACACACACATATACACACACAAGGTTGAGGGATAATCATCAGCATAAAGAATGCAACAAGAAATGTAAGGGTGCAATTAGGGCGGCTAAGATAGAACACGACAGATACATAGCGGAGGAGAGAAAAATAAAAAAATTAAAAAATCCCAAGAAATTCTTTAAGTATGTAAACAAGTGAGGACAGACCATATTGGCCCCATAAAGAAAGAGGAAGGAAGGACATCTGGTTACAAAGGATGGGGAGATGGCGAAGGTATTAAATTTCTTCTTCTCAGTCTTCACAAGGGAATCAGAGGGCTTCAGTAACCAAAACTCCTTATGACACATCACAGGAAGCACCTCCATGGTTAACAGAGGACAGAATTAGAAATAGACTTGGGAAACTTAACATTAAGAGCCCTTGCACACTGGGGCGGGGGGCGGCGTCGGCGGTAAAATGCCGCTATTATTAGCGGCGTTTTACCGTCGGTATGCGGCCGCTAGGGGGGCGGTTTTACCCCCCGCTAGCGGCCGAGAAAGGGTTAAATATCACCGCAAAGCGCCTCTGCAGAGGCGCTTTGCCGGCGGTATAGCCGCGCCGTCCCATTGATTTAAATGGGCAGGAGCGGTAAAGGAGCGGTATACACACCGCTCCGAAGATGCTGCTGGCAGGACTTTTTTTACCGTCCTGCCAGCGCATTGCTCCAGTGTGCAAGCCCTCGGGGCTTGCACACTGGAATGAAAGTAGCGGCACTTTCGGGGCGGTTTGCAGGCGCTATTATTAGCGCAATAGCGCTTGCAAACCGCCCCAGTGTGCAAGGGCTCTAATAAATCACCGGCACCGGGACCAGATGGCTTGCACCACTAGGGTGCTAAGGGAACTCAGTCAAGTAATTGCCAGACCATTGTTCCTAATTTTTTACTGACAGTCTACTGACTGGAATGGTACCAGCTGATTGGAGAAAAGCCAATGTAGCACCAATATTTAAAAAAAGGGCCCAAAATACATCCCTGGGAATTACAGACCAGTTAGTCTAAGATCAATAATATGCAAGCTCTTGGAGGTCATGATAAGGGACCATATACAAGATTTCAGTAACGAGAACGCCGAAAGAGAAACCACACTGATAATGGCGTTGAAAACAGGGCGGGGCCCCCAGGCACTGCCCCTGGTGCCACCCAGTATGGGGGTGTCATTCTGGAGCATCCCCATTCAGCCCGCAGTCCAGTCCTCTCCTCCCTCCTCGACGAGGCGGCTGAACGCAAAACAGTGCTCTATGGAGGAAAGCTGTCAGCACGCCGCGTTAAGGAGCAGCTTATTGGTATGATCAGCGGGAGGAGCATTATCAGTGTGCAGCGCCGCGGGGCTTAAGAGTGCAGGACTTGTTTGACATGCTGTTGGAGACAGTGAGCCCGCTCTGTGAAGATTCACCGAGCGCGCTCACTGTTTCTAACAGCATGTCAAACAACAAGTCCTGCACACTGATAATGCTCCTCCCGCTGATCATACCGACAGGCTGCTCCTTAACACAGTTTGCTGACAGCTTTCCTCCATGGATAGAGCACTGTTCTTGGCTTTGCCTTGCTAACACTGCCCTGTCCTGATCCTGTCTGACATACTAAGGCAGGCTGCATGATGGGCACTGGTAGGCTGCATTTAAAGGAACCTGGTGAGGCTGCATTGATCACCTGTACCACGTCTGCAGTCTGACCATCTCCTGTACCATGTCCCCAGTCTGACCATCTCCTGTATAAAAATATTTTTTAAAAACAGTAATTTTCGGTATCGGTCATTTTCGGTATCGATTTTCGGCCTAGTGTATTTTTCATTTTCGGTATCGGCACCAAAAAACCCATTCAGTGCCCACCTAGTAATCAGCATGGATTCATGAGGAATCGTTCTTGCCAAACCAATCTATTAACCTGCTATGAGGAGGTGAGTTGCCATCTAGATAAGGAAGGCCCGTAGACATGGTGTATCTGGATTTTGCAAAAGCATTTGACAGTTCCCCATAAATGTTTACTATACAAAATAAGGTCTGTTGGAATGGACCATAGGGTGAGTACATGGATTGAAAACTGGCTACAAGGGCGAGTTCAGAGGGTGGTGATAAATGGGGAGTACTCTGAATGGTCAGAGGTGGGTAGTGGGGTCCCCCAGGGTTCTGTGCTGGGACCAATCCTATTTATTTTGTTCATAAACGACCTGGGGCATGGGGTAAACAGCTGAATCATTTTATTTGTGGACGATACTAAGCTAATCAGGGCAATAACTTCTCCGCAGGATGTGGAAACCTTGCAAAAAAGATCTGAACAAATTAATGGGGTGGGCTACATGGCAAATGAGGTTTAAAATAAAATAATGCATATGGGTGCAAATATGAATGTAATCTATACACTGGGGAGAACCTCTGGGGGAATCTAGGATGGAAAAGGACCTGGGGGTCCTAATAGACGATAGGCTCAGCAATGGCATGCAATGCCAAGCTGCTTCTAACAAAGCAAACAGAATATTGGCATGCATTAAAAATGGGATCAACTTCAGAGATAAAACTAAAATTCTCCCGCTCTGGTCCGGCCGCACCTAGAGTATGCTGTCCAGTTCTGGGCACCATTCCTCAGAAAGAATGTATTGGAAATGGAGCGAGCACAAAGAAGGGCAGCTAAGCTAATAAAGGGTCTGGGAGGATATTAGTTATGAGGAAAGGTTGCGAGCACTGAACTTATTCTCTCTGGAGAAGAGACACTTGAGGGGATAAGATTTCAATTTATAAATACCGTACTGGTGACCCCACAATAGGTATAAAACTTTTTCGCAGATGGGAGTATAACAAGACACGTGGCCACTCATTAAAATTAGAAGAAAAAGAGGTTTAACCTTAGACTACGTAGAGGGTTCTATACTGTAAGGCCCCTTTCACATGATCGGACCGCTCAGGTCCACCTTTCAGTTTTGACGGCGGACCTGAACAGGCGCTCCATGTTAGCCTATGGAGCAACGGATGTCCGCTGACATCCGACCGATCCGCTAAAAGCAGACGGATGGCCCTACGTCCGGATCCGTCGCTGGTGGATCGGGTGAGATCTGACGAAAACGGACATGCTGTCCATCTTCATCCGATCCCTCCGTAGGCAGCAGCCGCGCCTGACAAGCCCCTCCCCGCTCAGTGAGCAGAGTGACCGGTCGTCCGCCAGTTCAGTGGAGATCAAAAACGGAGAGATCTCCTGCTGAGCCAGCGGACTGAGGAGGGCTCCGTGGAAGCGGAGTCTGCCTTGTGTGAATGAGGCCTAAGAGTGGCAAGGATGTGGAATTCCCTTCCACAGGCAGTGGTCTCAGCGGGGAGCATCAATAATTTCAAAAAAACTATTAGATAAGCACCTGAACAACCACAACATACGGGATATACATTGAAATACTGACATATAATCACACACAGGTTGGACTTGATAGACTTGTGTCTTTTTTCAACCTCACCTACTATGTAACTATATATCCTTTGTTTATTGAGGATTGAAAAAACCTCCTTCATTAAAGAGGGCATGCCAGATCTTTGGCAACATCGTGGATGGAAGCAACAGCAGAACAAATCTGGCGAGTGACTATTTAGTCAAAATACCTTTGTCAAACATGATAAAATGGAGGTCATCTGACATAATCACCTAGCTTTAAAGTAGAAAAGTTCTACAGGCAGGGGCCCCATATTGAGATAGGGAAAAGCAAGTAATAAACACACTTATGTTGCCGTCCTGAAAAATGATTGGAGAACTCCCAAGTTGGGGAAAAAAATAAAAAACACTAACAATATTTATAGAAATCTTCCAGTACAGCAAGCCTACTGACCACCCTTGTTTAATGTGGTCATTTCTAATATTTTTACTCATATACTGGTGGAGAAAGTCTACTTTAAGCCCAGACAGAGGGTGGGAGATTTTTTTCACTATTGTGCTTGTGTTGGAAGGTACCAGTCATTTCTCTGCTGTCCTGAAAGATTCCTAGAAATCGTTATCAGTAAGCCTAACTAGCTTTTAACTGTGTGTATGAATATATAACACAAGTCATTAAAAGGGTTTGTTATATAGATTAGTCAAAAAATACCCGTAAATTAAGCTGATCACTACTTGTGCTCTTTGCCACTATGTTATAGAGATGATTAGAGGGTCACCCTATAGTCCTAACACTTCCTGTCCTAGGGTGACATCACCTAACATAACCTCTATAGTGCTGATGCATTGCTTTGCTAAAAGGATAGTTCTGTATTGCCAAGATTTGAGATACTGTAGCTTTAGTTTGACATATTTAGTCAACATTCAATTACCTACATGACTTTGATGGCAAAGGTTCTAAACATCAGAAATATTCCATCCTTACAAAAACTTTATTTCACAGAATTTTGCCATTCAAAATGTGTTAGTAATTACTAGATATCAGTGCATGCAGATCTTAAAACACAAATGTTTGTCATGCTAGAAAAGAATTCTCACAGCACCAGGACAGAAAATGATCAGCTGTTGTGAACCACACAGCTTTTCCTTGAACACCTTCATGAGGCTTTATGTATTATCCATTTACACTACAAGTGGAAAAAAAAAAAAAAAATTATATAATATAATATAATATAAAATATAATATATATATATATATATCCCCGTTAGACGTAACGGTATTTCCAGGACAGCTACTTGAGAGATGATCGGCTCCACCCTCTACAGGAAACACAAATCAGATAGAATTTAAAAGGCCCCTCCCTTTCCTCTGACCCTCAGTTGTTTAGATGATCAAGTAACCTCCTCCGAAGGTGCACTCGGCAGAGGAAAAAAAATAGAACACATAAAAACACACCACCACCAGGAAAACATAGTTGACCAGTGAAAAATAGAATAGGCTGTTCTGGAAGGTTCCTGGGAATACAGTTACCGGTAAGTCTAATGGGGTTTTCCCCCCTCACCTTCCAGGGCAGCTACTTGAGAGGATAAGCAAGATATTATACCTTAGGGAGGGACGACAGCCTGAAGCACTTTCCTACCAAAGGAAAGGTCCTGGCTGGAAAGCATCTGAACTCTATAATGCTTGACAAATGCATGAGAGGAGGACCAGACGGCAGCTTTAGAGATATCTTCCCATGAAGCTCCCGCTCTTTCTGCCCACGATGTGGCCTTGGATCTCGTTGAATGGGCCCTAATTCTAGAAGGAGGGGTGCGACCTGACGCTTCATATGCCTCACAGATGGCTCCCCTAACAAAATAGCTTTTTGTAACCATCAGAGAGCCTGGCTCTACAGTTCCCACATTTCTTCTTCACCGGTTTGGCCTTGGGGGCAGTATGGGACCCTGATGCTGCCGCTGTTCCATCCTCAGACCTGTCCTCAAGCTCCATGAAGCAAGCGGAGAACGGTTGCCGAGAAGACTGCTGCTGTACCGCAAAAAACTGCGCCTAGAATGGCATTTTTAGCAGGTCATTCCCCTGCAGCATGTCCTCAGTGTCTCCACTCCATGCTCCTTATGAGAACTCGGCGTCATGTGACTTCCGGTTCCTGTTGCATCACAGGAAGTTCTCCTGACGCCCTCTTGGTACACCAGAATGAAGCATTTGGGAGGACACAGTTCCACACAGCAGCACTGGGGGGGAAAAAAAAAAAAAAAAAAAAAAAAAAAAAGGGAGTTGCCAGCATTTTCAAAGGCAAGTAACCCTTAGAAATAGGGAACCCTTCTGGTACAGACCATCATCCAGGACTTGGCCACAACTAGTACTGGATGAAACCAGAGAAGGGGGGTCCACCAACCACAGTTACCAGACCATAGGAAAACAAAAAACGTGTCGGTGCTCCTGGAAACACAAAACAACTGAGGGTCAGAGGAAAGGGAGGGGCCTTTTAAATTCTGATTTGTGTTTCCTGTAGAGGGCGGAGCCGATCATCTCTCAAGTAGCTGTCCTGGAAAGTGAGGGGGAAAATAAATTTATTAATAAAAATATATATATATATATATATATATATATATATATATATATATATATATATATATATATATATATATATATATACACATACACACAGTTAGGCCCCTTTCACACTGGGGGCGTCGGCGGTACAACAGCGCTGCTGTGCCGTCGTTCTTGCAGCGGTATTCGGCCGCTAGCGGTGCTGTTTTAACCCCCGCTGGCAGTTGAAAAAAGGGTTAAAATCCCTCGTACAGCGCGGCTATAGCCGCGGTATTGCCGCGCTGTCCCATTGATTTCAATGGGCAGGAGCGGTGAAGGAGCGGTGAATACACCGCTCCTAAAAAGCTGTTTGCAGGACTTTTTTCACCGTCCTGCCTGCGCACCGCTTCAGTGTGAAAGCCCTCGGGCTTTCACACTGAACAAACAGCGGAGGCTGTTTAGGGGCGGTTTGCAGGCGGTATTTTTAGCGCAATACCGCCTGCAAACCGCCCCAGTGTGAAAGGGGTCTAAAAGCAAATGGACTGTATACTTTTATCAAATGATGTTTTAAAGTGTATGTTACCCCTATATTTCAGATTCCTGATGTGTCATTTGTATCAAGAACACCACCAATTCCAAGTTGGGCCACTGTGTAAAATCTACATTAAAACAGAATGCAATGATTTGCAAAACTCAAAGCTATATTTTAGTCACAGCAGAAAACATATCAAAATGTTTAAACTGAGAAAATGCACTATTTAAGAAAAAAAAAAAAAAGTCGGCAAAACGTCTCAAAAAAGTTGGGACAGGGCCATGTTAACCGTGGTGCAACATCCCCTCTTTTAAATATCACTCTGTAAATGTCTGGGAACTGAGGAGATCAGTTGCTGGAGTTTTGGAAGAGGAAGGTTGTCCCATTCTTGCCCAATATAGGATTCTAACTTATCAAGAGTCCTGGGTCTTTGTCATATTTTTCTATCAAGATGCAGCAAATATTTTCAGTTGCTGAAATGTCTGGACTGCAGGCAGGCCAGTTATGCACCCGGACCTCTTCTGCTGTTGTCAGAGATGCAGTTTACCATTGTCATGCTGAAATATGCACGGCATTCAATGAAAAAGATGTCCATCACAAAATCATGCCTGTTTTTAATGCAGTGCCGTCTGAAGGACTGAAGATCACAAGCATGCAATATTATGTTTTGGCCTTATCCCTTGTGCACAGAAATGTCTCCAGATTCAGCTGAATCTTTTGATAATGTGTACTGTAAATGAGGACATTTAAAATATGGTGTTTTTTTATGCTGAGGAACATTATTCTGAAATTGTGCGAAAATTTATAGATGCAGCTTTTCATAGGATTGGTGAATCTCTGCCCGTCTTTACTTCTGAGATACTCTGACTCTAAGATGCTCTTGTTATACACTAGAGTTGTCCCGATACCACTTTTTTTTAGGACCGAGTACAAGTACCGATACTTTTTTTCAAGTACTTGCCGATACCGATTCTTTTTTTTTTAATATCACGCGACAGTGTTTTTTTTTTTTTTTTTTTTAATTCTTTATTGCAATATGTGTGTTTTTTTTTTTTTTTTTTTTTTTTTTTTTTTTTATCAGCCCTGTTGGGGGGCTTTGGTGAGATATCAGGGGTCTTAACAGACCTCTGATATCTCCCCTTTAAGACAGAGAAAGAGACAGAGGATAGAGATTCCCCAGTCCCTTTCTCTGCAGCCTCAGCTGCACTGAGAATGAATGGAGAGAAGACAGCGGTTCCTCTCCATTCATAAACTGTAATCACAGGAGATTATAATGTTTCATTTATGTGAATAGAAAGAGTCAGCTGACTCTGTCCATTCACACAGCGGAGAGGGTGACAGCGGAGGAGGACAGAGCAACGGAGGGCGACAGCGGAAGGCCGGAATGGAGGGGGACAGAGCAACGTAGGGGAACAGAGGAACGGAGGGGGCATGGAGGAGGATGAGGTGACAGTCAGCGGTGATCGCATGTGGGGGAGTTACAAGCACCGATCACCGCTGTATGTCACTAAAGCCGCGGGGGGAGAAGCTTGTAACTCCCCCACGCGCTGATCACCGCTGACTGTTTAGGTATCGGCGGAAGCATCAGGAGCATTTGCCCAAGTACAAGTACTTGGGCAAATGCTCGGTATTGGTGTCGATGCTAGTATCGGTATCGGGACAACCCTATTATACACAGTTATGTTACTGACCTGTTGTCAATAAACCCAACTAGTTGCAAAATGTTCTTACAGCTCTTCCTTGTTGGCCATCACTTTGCCAGCTTTTTGTTCCCCTGTGCCAACTTTTGAGACATGTTGCTGCCATCAATTTCAAAATTACTCTATTTTTTCCTTAAAATGGTACATTTTCTCAGTGTAAACAGTTTATATGTTTTCTATTTCCATTGTGAATAAAATAGGAGTTTGAGATTTGCAAATCACTACATTCCGTTTTTATGTAGATTGTTATACAGTGTCCCAGCTTTTCTGGAATTGGGGTTGTACTTGCACGAAAAAAAAATAAAAAATAAAAAAGCATCCTGTTCTCTCTCTTTCAACTATTGCTTCCATTGTGTGAAATTCCTGGTGAACTGCAAGTCCCCGATTTCCTATTTAGTAATGACCACACCAGACTATGGAAGAACATCCATCCCAGTGTGATCAATTTTCTTGTTTACTTTCTACTTTGGAGCGCAGCCTATATTCCAATAGTCTTCAAAATACAGCACACATGATAACAGCAGAGGACCCTGCCATCTTCCTCTCCTATGTTATCAGAAGCCAACTGTTTCCTTTGGGTTTTATGCAGAGAGCCCGCGATAATGCACATCAAGGCCTTCCTCATTCAGCACTTGGGATATAGGACATGGGTATCCCAGGAACCTGTGGGAGCAGTGCAACTTCATTTTTGCCTTGACAAGATGAGGAATTGGGGTGGAGTAGGGAGGATTAAAATGGTGGCCCACTTTAATGCTAAATTTTAGGTCAATTTGTATTTAAGCCAGAGAAAACCAGCCTACATAAATGCTCTCAGTTTTTTTTTTTTAGGGTTCATGCACATGACCCTTTGCATGCATTATATCTGCTTAGCATAAATTTCCTGGAGCTTTTCCATGCCTGGGGACCTGCAGCTGGCGCATACAGCCTGCGATTCAAGAGAATGGCTGTAAGTAAATGTATTTTTGTAAACGCAGATGCTCATTTGCTGCTCCTTTTACAACACACACAGTGTAGAAATTTCACGTTTGGGAAATATGCCCGTAAACACAGGATGCAAGAAAACCTCAGTGGTTTACAATAGTACGGTCATGTACAGCAATTCACATGAATGCCATGCTGTATGTGCTAGCTGCAGCGCCACAGGAAATTTACACTAGGCATATAAAATCCCTCCAAACAGCCAGGTGCATGAACCCTAAAAGGAAACCTGTGCAAAGAGAATGATGCAGGCTGGCTTTCTCTGGCTTCTATACTCATAAAATGCCTACAAATTTCCATGTGCATGATCCCTTAAAGTGTTTGTAAACCCTTACCCAGTAGCATGACTGACCTCAGGTGATACATAGAGGAAACAAATCCTCCTACATAAGTTGTACCCGTTTATCTGTAGTCTTACCTTTGCTACAGCCATTCAAAGTCCAGAGTTAATAAACCTTGTCTGAATGGTCAGAAAAAAAAAAAAAAAAAAAAAAAAAAAAAAAAAAGGGGGGGGGGGGGGGGGTAGAGCGCTTAAATTACAAACTGCAGAGCCGATTGGAGAGAAGGAACATACCCCCTTCGTACAGCACACAGGGACAGAGCTGAGGCTGTCAATCTGCTGGAGTTTCTCTCCCCGCCTCCCCATCACCATTTTTCTCTTGGTGTCAGGAAAACATGTCAGAAGTGACTCCTCATGCAGACAGAGGAACAAAGCAACAGACAGATATTACACTTTGTGCTCCTAATTGGGTAACACCATAGAGGGATATGCTTTGTTCATATTTCATGTCTGAGGTTTACAACCACTTTAAAGTAGTGTTAACCCAAAAGCAAACATTATATTTCAGCTTACCAATTCTTAGATGTGACGGCTGCATTCGTTTCCTATTTTTAAGCTTTTTTTGTTTTTTTTTTCCTTCCATTTTGATTTGCTGATCCAAATGGAAGAAAGAAATTGGTTGAAAATGGTGTTTTCTGCATTTTGCCTAAAGAAAAAAAAGGGCCAATAATAGCGCCAAAAATGCACGCAATTTTGCCACAATATTTCTGCGCTTATGGTGTGTTTTTCCTAGGTCACGTGACTCAAAAACTGCATCAAAAACGTAACACGGGTGCATTCTTATGGTGTTTTCCATGCATTTCAATGGGGAGGTGCGCTTTTTTTTTTTTTTTTTTTTTTTAAACAGACCACAATGGACCAGTGTGAAGATATACATAGAACTTAAAAGGGGTGCATTTCCTTGAGCGCTTATTGTGCCGATAATGGCCGACATTCAAGTCATATGTATTTCAATTCATATGAAAAAAAAAAACCCACATATACATACGTATATATACACACACCATCGATTATAGTCCAATTGCAAGCAGGTGTGTAAATTCTTGAGCTGTGAACATCCGTTAGTATGAAATCACCACCGTGCTCTTCTATAGATATTGCTCAGTTGTGTACACCTCCACCAGCCAATATATCTGCTCAGCTCAACAATTAGTCAGATAGACTCAAAAATAAATCTTTTACTCCACTCCTCTATGGTTTCTCTCGTCCTTAGTGGATCAGCTGTTCAAGATCAGCTCTTTGCTGCTTCACCAGCCTCCCGAGTGATTCCAATAAGTGAGGAATAGATCTTTCCTATTCACAACCCCGCTCCTTAGACTCTCCTCCACTTGTGGGATATCGTTCCAGTATCATGCAATTACAAAAACGTACAATACATAGTGCTTTCCGTTTTAAAAGCTTTATTATACCCTGCTAAAAAACCCGGGGGGAGTAAAACAGCATGTGTACAGATCAATAGCATTCGCTCGTTCAACACAGTGGTAGCGTGACGTAACAGGCTCACCTCCTCCCCTTTACACGTGTATCAAACTCTGATTGGTCTTCCTCATAGTAAGTCTGATCCTTTTACTGCTTGTTTGGTCTCGACAATTGCGAGACAAGAGTTAACTGTTACAACACAATGTAATACACATTTCTTTGGTTCTGCATATTACTTTGCCTTGTAATGTTTTGTATACACCTAGTGCAATGAAGAAAAAAAAAAAAAAAAAAACAAACAAAAAACACTGAGCCGGAGTTTTGTATCAATTTGTTAGAGTTGGTTCACACTGAGGCAGCACGACTTGCAGCGCGACTGCCTCAGGCGACTTTAACACAACAGCAGCGGCGACTTACAAAACCACTTCTATATAGAAGTCAATGCAAGTCGCCTCAAGTCGCCCCCAAAGTAGTACAGGAACCTTTCTAAGTCGGAGCAACTTGTGTCGCTCCGATTAGAACGGTTCCATTGTACAGAACGGGATGCGACTTGTCAGGCGGCCAAGTCGCCTGACAAATCATCCCAGTGTGAACTGAGTCTGAGTGTACATCTAACATTACTGGCAATGCTGCTGTCCAGAAGGTGTCTCTGTGCTCCTTCATCCAGAGCTGGGGCAGTAAAGGAGGAGATGTGCTACTGGCCAGATCAGCAGGTTAAAACAAAGGGGAAAAAGCAAAAAATAAAATGATAGAAGGTGAAGAGTACTAAAGCAGACACCACATCTAACGATAGGTGCAATAGAATACATGTATACTTTAACCACTTCAGCCCCTAAGGATTTGCCCCCCCAAATGACCAGGCCATTTTTTGCTAAATGGCACTGCCTCACTTTAACTGACAATTGCGTGTTTGTGCGACGCTGCACACATATGTACAAAGCAAACAACGATATCCCTTTTTTCCCCAACAAATGTAGCTCTCTTTTGGTGGTATTTGATCACCTCTGCGGTTTTTATTTTTTGAGCTATAAACAAAATGAGACTGACAAGTTTGTCAGTCTCTGCAAAACTGCACAGAGCAGGTAAGTATAACACTTTTTTTTTTTTAAATTAACAAAGACTTTACAATCACTTTAAATACCGCTTTAATGTGTAGTGTTGATTACACATAGGGATGCACCAATACCATTTTTTTTTTTGGGAGTACTGATACTTTTTTTTTTTTTTTTTTTTTTTTTTTTAGTACTCGCCGATACCAAACGCACCTGTTTTGCTTACACTTCAGATGTCAGTAATGGTACAAAGCATTGAAGTCATTTACATATTAAATAAATGTATTTGTTTTTAATTTTGCGCTTTTTAATGTGAAGTGTGTGTGTGTGTGTGTGTGTGTGTGTGTGTGTGTGTATATACACACACACACACTACCAAAGCAAGCAAAAAAGTTAAATTGTTTATAAAATAGACGTGAAAAAAAAAAAAAAAAAAAAACCCACACACACACACGAAAATAATAATTAAAATGGAGGAGAATAGGGAGTGAATTAAGGCTGATTAGCGTAAATTAAGGGTTAATAATGGGTTAAACAGAGGAACATTTGTTCATCCCCACTGACAGCTCAAAGAGCCAAGCCTGAAAGTATCGGTGCATTTGCACGAGTACTAACACTTGTGCAAGTACTCGGTACCGATACCAGTATCGGTGCAACCCTAATTACACACAAACCAAACTACTTGTATTTCACAAGGTACACTTCCTTCGCCAACTAATTCTGATCCATATCCCAGTAACGCTAGGATCTAGCTTTGTTTGCTCTATTTACTGTGCAAACACTGACATGCGAGCTGGACCAATTCAGTTTACAAGCAGTGCCTGTAGCCTCAAATCCCTGAATAGCCTGCAATGATACAAGGGGGGGGGGGGGGGGGGGAGATTTACTAAAACTAGTGCCCACAGAATCTGCTGCAGCTGTGCATGGTAACCAGTTTCTAACTTCAGCTTTGACAATCAAACCCTAGAAGCTGATTGGTTGCTATGCACAGCTGCACCAGTTTTAGTACATCTTCCTCAATGGCTGAAGAACTCCCCTGCCCTGTACAGTAGAGACAACGGTGTACAGCACAAGGCGAAAGAAAAACTAAAAAGCACCAGTGGCAGAATGTCAAGTAGACTGACACACTTCCAGTCACATGACCATACCACCACAACAACAACAACAGGCGAAGGTGATGGTGTGAGGAGAGCCGGGAGACACTGAGGTGTACGAGGAGACACTGAGGTGTACGAGGAGAAGAGGCTATGTCCAGGGCAAGGCCAGGCTCCTCCAAGTACAGAACGCCCACCATATGATAAACACAGAGGACACGTACCTGCTGACCCCACAGGGGAGACACCTAGACACTCACACTGTATACACCGATATGTCATGGACGTACACAGAGTGTATGAGAGGCGAGAAGCCAATAGACGCCGGCATCCCAGCTTACCGTGCGGGTTATACCAGAGGAGCTCCCCCCGAAGTCAGCTGTCTCTTCACCCCTCCCCGTTCTCGGTCGCTGTCAGTCACAACACCCGGCTCTTCCTTCCTCTTCACAACCACAACAACATGGCGGAGCACGTCGGGAAGGCCTGTGGCAGGAGGGGGGAACGTCACACAAACAAGCACGCTCACGCAGCGCGAGCACACCTCCCTTTGGCCAAGTGCGCTGTGAACGCGCGGGCACGCCCCCTTTGTTCACCTGCCCGCAGCGCTTCGAGCGACAGCGAGAAGGCGTTGTAGTGGGTGTGTCGCGGGTGGGCGGGGCTGGAGCGTGTTGCGGCTTCTACTGTTCCCGCTGACAGATCTCCTGTTTGGGAGGAGTGAGAGCGAAGCAAGGGGGCGTGTACTAGTGGCACCCAAACAAACTGCTTAAAGAGACAGTTGCCTTTCCAGGTCTGCTGCGACCCTTTGGAACTACTGTGCGGCCAATTGTCTGTATTAAATGATTTTTCAGGCCAGTGAAAGAAAAATAAACCAGAATAGATTTTAGTAGTTAAAGTGGAACTTTTTAATTAGAAAATGAAGTCCTGCTAGATCACTTCAGTCTGGCCCCTTTTGCGGGTATAGCATAGCTGTGCAAAACATTAAAGCATAGCTCCAAACTGTCCCTGATTTAGAACAATGTCCCTCTGTCCCTCATTCCCCCTCATTTGTTTCTCATTTTGGTCTGATCTATATAGTTGTATATAAAATGCACGTTCTATCTTTCAAAAAGTGTTCCCTAGTGCTAAACCTTTCATACAATTTCAAATTGGTGCATTTTTACATTTCAAAACCCAATATAAAGGAATAATCATGGTTAAAAAAAACACTCGTGGGGTTAAAGGGGTTGTAAACCTTTGTGTTTTTTCACCTTAATGCATCATATTCATTAAGGTAGAAAAACTTCTGGCAGTGACCGGCCCCCCAGCTCCCGTGTTTTACTTACCTGAGCCCCATATTTCCCTTGGCGGAGACGTGCTGTCCCTCTCTGCACGGGGCCCGGCTCTTGATTAGATAGATTGATAGCAGCGCAGCCATTGGTTCCCGCTGCTGTCAATCAAATCCAATAACGCGGGCACTGGGGGGGGGGGCGAGTCCGGCATTTGTGTCTATGGAAAGTGCACCCACAAGGTAACCCCCCCGGGAGAACACTTCTCCCAGGGGGATATCTGATGCGGGGAGGAGCCGCGAGAGCCTCCGGGGAACCCCAGAAGTCGAGGATCGGGGCCACTCTGTGCAAAACGAGCTGCACAGTGGAGATAAGTATGACATGTTTGTTATTTTAAATAAATTAAAAAAAAGAGCCTTTACAATCACTTTAACTAATCCTTTTTTTTTTTTTTGTATAATTCTCCTTTAAGTGGGCATGACAGGGGAGTTGTCCTATGTCTATATACTTTTGGTAATAGGTGTCCCTTATTCCCATCTCAAAAAGTTGGGAGGTATGTTAAAGGGTGAGTTCATCATTACAGAAAATGTGTAAGGTGAACTTACACTGGACCCCCTCCCCATCCCCCCTAGTCCTGCTGTACCAGAGTCCCGCGATCCCTCGCTGTCAGGCACTGGGACGCAACCTTACCTGTCCAGAGATTTGAAATCCTTCTCGCTTTCCTCTCCCCCAGCGCTGACAGGACAGGGCTAGGCGGATTCTGATTGGTCAGCGTCGTCCATGTGATGGTGCTGTCCATGTAGAATGCCTCCAGCATCTGTACATGCTGAGAGACAGATTGTCTGTAAAGATGAACTTACACTTTAAGGGCTTGTTCACACCATACGTGCATGAAAACTGATGGGAAAACCGCACAGATATCACTTGCAGGGACATCAGTTTTCATGCACGCATGGTGCCCTGTGCCCTGTTCACACCAATGTTGATGTCATGTCAGTTTTTTTCCCGTGCAGAAAACTGCATACACGTTGTAGACTCCTGCGCAGAAAAAATCAGCAGCAGTGTTGTGGTGTGAACAGCACACATAGAGAAAAATTGTTTTTTTTTTTTGTGCCCTTGCAGAACACGTGCAGAAAAACTGACCTCTCATCACCATCATGTGAACGAATACTGAAAATAAGTGTCTATACTAATACCCAGTAATACACTGTCTCACCCTGGTCCCTGTAACAGGCCGATTTGCTGACAGCCTTACCCAGTTAACGACCGCCCGTCGCAGATATACTGCGGGGCGGCTCTATTTCGCGAATCGGCGCACTGATATCCACTGGCCACCCGCAATCGCTCCACAGAGAGGCAGAACTGGGATCTGCCAATGTAAACAAAGAAAATCCCCGTTCTGTCAGGGGAGTACAGTGTGATAGTCTGTTCCTAGCGATCTCTCTGTACTCCCAGTCAGTCCAATCCCCCCCACAGTTAGAAAGCACCTCCCTAGGACACACCTAACCCTTAGATTGCCCCTGGTGTTAACCCCTTCCCTGCCAGTGTCATTTATACAGTAATCAGTGCATTTTTATAGCACTGATCACTGTATAAATGTCACTGGTCCCAAAAAAGTGTCAAAAGTGTCCAATCTAAAAATCGCTGATCACCGCCATTACTAGTTAAAAAAAAAAAATAATAATAATCTATCCCCTATTTTGTAGACGCTAAAACTTTTGCACAAACCAATCAATATACGCTTATTGCGATTTTTTTTTACCAAAAGTATGTAGAAGTATACATATTGGCCTAAACTGATGAAGACATTTTTTTTTTTACATTTTTTTGGGGGGATATTTATTATAGCAAAAAGTAAAAAATATTGTTTTTTTTTTCAAAATTGACGTTTTTTTTTTTTTTGTTTTTGTTTTTTGATAACACAAAAAATAAAAACCACAGAGATGATCAATGACCACCAAAAGAAAGCTCTATTTGTGGGGAAAAAAGGACATACATTTTGTTTGGGTACAACATTTCACGACCGCGCAATTGTCAGTTAAAGCAACGCAGTGCCGTATCGCAAAAAATGGCCTGGTCATTTAGGGGTAAATAGTTCCGGGGCAGAAGTGGTTAAAGGAGTTGGAAAGGCAGAGGGTTTTTTATCTTAATGCATTCTATGCATTAAGATAAAAAATCTTTTGTGTGTAGCAGCCTCCCCAGCACCCCTTAATACTTACTTGAGTCCCATCTCTGTCCAGTGATGTCCACGATTCCCTTGGCCATCCGGGACATTCCTAGTGATTGGCTGAGACACAGCAGCGGTACCATTGGCTCCCACGGCTGTCAATCAAAGTCAGTTAGCCAATCAGGATAGAGAGGGGGCGGGGCCAAAAGGGCAGCTCCGTGTCTGAATGGACAAACAGAGCCGCAGAGCAAGCTGCTTGCTGTGGGGGCATTCAATAGGAGGGAGGGGCCAGGAGCACAGAAGACGGACCTGAGAAGAGGATCCAGACTTTACATTTACTTTAAAACGTAAAAAAAAAAAAAACCCTATCCCTAAGGCCCCTTTCACACTGGGGCGGTGGGGGCGTCGGCGGTAAAACAGCGATATTTTTAGCGCTGCTTTACCGTCGTTTTAGCGCCCCCGCTGGCGGCCGAAAAAGGGTTAAAACCGCTCGCATAGCGCAGCTATAACCGCGGTATAGCCGCGCTGTCCCATTGATTTCAATGGGCAGGAGCGGTTTAGGAGCGGTGAATACACCGCTCCTTCACCGCTCCAAAGAAGTGGTTGGCAGGACTTTTTTTACCGTCCTGCCAGCGCACCGCTTCAGTGTGACAGCGGAGGCTGTTTAGGGGCGGTTTGCAGGCGGTATTTTTAGCGCAATACCGCCTGCAAACCGCCCCAGTGTGAAAGGGGCCTAAGGCTCGACTCACACCTATGCATGTTGCTTTTAAACATTTCTGCAGTGTTTTTTGTAGTGCTTGCCGCATTTTTGAGCAGTGTTTTTACAGCGTTTTTGCAGCGTTTTTGCCGCGTTTTGCTTTTTTTTTTTTTTTTTTTACAGGTTTTTTTTTTAGACTGTATATAGTCTAAAAAACAACAAACAAAAAAAAAAGACACACATTCCGATGGGAGCGAAATCGGAGTTCATAAGGACTAGATATCTATATGATCTCATGTGTACACTTTTTATGTTATTGAATACTACACTTTTTTTACAATTTATTTTTCAATATATATATATATTTTTTGGTGTGAATAATAATTATTTGAGTGATCATTCATATGCACCTGTAGCCCTTGGGGCTTTCATCTAATAATTATTATCACTATTTTTTTCTTAAATATGTTATTTGTTCATTGTTGGATGTGCACTTGTTTCTTATAGTATAATGGTTTGCAGCTAAGTGTTCAGTCTATTTCAAGCAGCAGCACCTTTTTTCACACACTTGTTTTGGGTTAGCGCAGATATTTATCTTTACACAAATGTGACAGTTATCAATCTCGGCATTCCAGGAATGTGGGCTTTGGCAAAATGGCAGCCTCCAGTAATGCAGCGTACACACGATCGGAAATTCGTCCAGCAAAAGACAGATGAGAGCTTTTGGTCAGAAAATGCAACCGTGTGTATGCTCCATCGGACTTTTGCTGGCCGAATTCCAGCCAGCAAAAGATTGAGAGCAGGTTCTCTATTTTTCGGTCAGAAAAAGTTCCTATCCGAAAATGCGATCGTCTGTAGCAATTCCGACGCGCAAAATTCCTACGCATGCTCGAAAACAATTCAGGGCATGCTCGGAAGCATTGAACTTAATTTTCTCGGTTCGTCGTAGTGTTGTACGTCACCTCGTTCTTGACAGTCGAAAGTTCAGCGAACTTTTGTGTGACCGTGTGTATGCAAGGCAAGCTTGAGCGGAATCCCATTGGAAAAGCCATCATATCTTTTTCTGACCAAAATCCCGATCGTGTGTATGCGGCATCAGAAGAAACAGGAACAATGCTGGAGGAAATTTACAGCACGCTCTCATTTTGGTAGCATAGGGGTCAATTCACTAAGAGTTAAATACCGCATGAATTTTTGAGTTAAAATAACTCATGCAGTATATTTATCTCAATTTCTCAAACGTAGTCAATTCACTAGAAAACATGCATTATTTACCTCACATTCGATATTTTACTTGCATGAATTGACTCTTTTATTAGGTCATGCGATATTGCAGAAAAATGGGTCACATGACCTTCATATCACATGTGGTAACCTTTAGTGAATTTGCCCCTTTGTTAATAATGTTGAATTAACAGTGTGTTCCTTGCTAAAGAACATATTTTTTTATCAAGTTGTTATGCGGTGATATCGTGGTACCATGGGATTTTTTGCTCGCAAACGCAGTGCTTTTTGCGATCTGCATTTCGGGTGGCGTTCACAGTACATTGGCACCTGCATGCAGATCCCAAGGGCAGTACATATGAACATGGTACGGGAAACACATACGAAACGCAGCTTTCCCTCACTACGTTCTGGTGTGAGCCGACCCTTAAAGTATAACTAAAGCATATTTCCCAACTTTTTGAGATGGGAACAGGGAACACCTTTAGAAAAAGTAAGTGTGTATAGGACACACCCACTTAAAGGAAAATTATACATAAAGAAAAAAAAAAAAAAAAAAGATTAGTTAAACCCACAAGTGCTTTTTTTACCACTACTATTTCTTTATACTGACTTTTGAAATTTACAAAAGGTTTAGCACTGGGAAACACTTTTTGAAACATAAACAGTGCATTTTATATACAACTATCCTGTATATAAATCAGACCAAAATGAGGGACAAATGAGGAGGAAAGAAGAACAGAGGGACTTTCCGGAACAGTCCCTTGATATCAGGGACATTTGGGAGCTTTGCTAAAGGCAAAATTTGTTTTTTAGATTTTTTTTTTTAGTTTTTGGATAGAGTGCAGAGGGATTAGAACACCTGTCAGTTTGACAGATCGTGGTTCCTAGCTATTAGGAACGATCTGCTTCTCCTCTCCTCACAGAACAGGGATTTGAGTGTTTACACGCTCACGTCCCTGTTCTGCCTCTCGTGCCCGCGATCGCGTGCGGCCGGCAATCATCGTGACCACCGGCCACGAGCATCGGCACCCCTGCAATGCAGGGGGAGCGCGCGTGCAACCTGCTATCCCACTTAAAGGAGCCGACGTACAGCTACGACGGTTCGCGAGATCGTGCCAACCTGCCGCAGTATAATGACGGCAGCTGGTCAGCAAGTGGTTAAAGACCATAGTTTGCCATTCCGGACTGTTGACTGGCCCCACCCTCCAGTATATATGAAATGTCAGAAGAAGCGAAGCTTCACACAGCTGAAGACTCCCACTGAGGCGGATCATGCAGACGGAGTGGAGAAGCCTGGAGGAGAATGCGGGACGAGAAGAGCGGTAGAAGAAGAAGATGGAGAAGAAGAAGATGGAGGAAGAAGAAGAACACAGTAAAAGAACACCAGAAGAAAGGAGATGGAAAAAGAAGTGGGAAGAAGAGGAAATTAATAAATGACTTGTCAAAAACCTTCTCTTGTATTTTTTAAACTTTTTGACACTTTTTTTGTGAAATGGTAGGGGTACATTTGTACCCCATTACCAATTCACACAGGGGGGGCGGGATCTGGGGGTCCCCTTGTTAAAGGGGGCTTCTAGATTCCGATAAGCCCCCCACCCGCAGACCCCCACAACCACCGGCCAAGGGTTGTGGGGATGATTCCCTTCTCCCCATCAACATGGGGACAAGGTGCTTTGAGGGGCTACCTCAAAGCACCCTCCCAATGTTGAGGGCATGTGGCCTGGTACGGTTCAGGAGGGGGGCGCTCTCTCGTCCCCCCCTCTTTTTCTGCAGCCTGCCAGGTTGCGTGCTCAGATAAGGGTCTGGTATGGATTTTTGAGGGGACCCCACGCCATTTTTTTTTTAATTTTGGCACGGGGTTCCCCTTAGAATCCATACCAGACCTGAAGGGTCTGATATGGATTTTGATGGGGACTCCCATGCTATTTTTTTAAAAATTTTGGCGCGGGGTTCCCCTTAATATCCATACCAGACCTGAAGGGCCTGGTATGGAATTTATGGGGACCCCCACACATTTTTTTTTTCATTTTTGGTCGGGGTTCCCCTGTGGGGAAATCCCATGCAGTTTTTATCAATGAACTTTTATGTGTATTGTCGGACCGACAATTTATTAATAGCCGCAAGTAGTTTTAAATGACTTTTTTTTCCTTTGAAATGTAATTTTGATGTCAGACTGTTCTAAGCACAAGAAACATGCGCCCCTTTACAGGCATACTATAGACACCCCCCAGGTACGAAATTTAAAGGAATATTACACTTTTATTGTTTCACTTTAAGCATTATTAAAATCACTGCTCCCGAAAAAACGGCAGTTTTAAAAAATTATTTTTATTGATACATGACCCCTGGGGCAGGACCCAGGTCCCCAAACACTTTTTATGACAATAACTTGCATATACGCCTTTAAAATGAGCACTTTTGATCCCGGGGGGGGTTCAGCTCATCCCTACTGTTGAATTACCAGATCACTGTTTGTTGATTGTGGAAAGTCTCCCAGTAAACAAACTTCCTGTTCACTACATTTGTCCCTTTTTTTACTGTGTTAGCAAGTACAATGTTTGCTAGGTGTGCCAGAGGGGCTGGGACAGTTCTTGGGGTTGAGAGGCAGTGTACGGAACTGAACATAAAGCTCTTTCGGGAGTATTGCTATACAAATATGACAGTTAGCATTCCCAGTATGCCAGGAATGTAACAGATTTTTTTGAAACCATTAAACTGATGGGTTTAGTTCTGTTTTAACCACTTGCTGCCTGCTCACAGTATATTTACTGTGGGCGGGCGGCAACTACAGGCTAGACAACGTACCCATATGGCGCCGCCTGTTTGCGGGTTTTTGGGTGCTTTTGCTGACCAGTGCTGTGATTGGACACAGTACGATTTTGTCAGTAGGTTTCAGCCATTAAAAGAGAATATGTGAAAGGATTGAGCTTTTAAAGCAGTAGCTCCCATGGATAAATTAAAGTATGTCCCATAGATACATCAATCATCTTTATAGAAATATAAAAAGTTTATTATTTAATACATACAATATTTCATATCAAATGGAGAGAAAAGGGCACCTGT
Source organism: Aquarana catesbeiana (assembly GCF_042186555.1). Classification (NCBI taxonomy): domain Eukaryota; kingdom Metazoa; phylum Chordata; class Amphibia; order Anura; family Ranidae; genus Aquarana; species Aquarana catesbeiana. The sequence continues at coordinate 325,484,602 of NC_133324.1, read as the reverse complement.
AGGCCCATACATATAAAAATATATGTATCAAGAAGATTTCAGACAAAATATCACACGTGTTACACAGGGTCTGCCAACATGTATACGCAGCTTCTTTAGGGCTTCACTATCCGTGTGAATCAAAACATGTTAAATATTGGATGTGTTCAAGCTGATGTAGTGCACAGGCAGGACCCAATCATCATTTATACTATCTGCTGTGTAAAAAAATGATGACACCGCAGAGCATGTTTGAACATTAAAGAGCGGGGCTCAGGGCGAAAGCCAAAATCTGTATAAGCCACAAACATTCAAATAAAAGCCACCTGATGTGGATAGCATTCAATCAAACGTCATCAGTTCTATTATGCATGAGAGGTCAGTGCAAATGCCAAAGATACCAGGGATCTCTGCAGGGAATGTCTGGGTCTCCCGAGAGCCCATTACTCCCCTAGGCAATCTGAACAGAAGTGGAAGCGGGTGCCTGTCAAAGCTAGGTACCCCCTCAAAAAAAAAAAAAATATGACATGCCAAATGGGGCAGAAGAGGAGGGGAGGAGGACTTAATGTGGAACTTCCCCTTTTGGGTGGAGCACTGCTTTAATATAATCAGTGGAAGTCACAAGGGATGTTGCAGACTCCTTTAGAATCCAACTGGAATACAGCACTGAAAGTGTCGGTTCTTGCGTCCAAATCATGTACTCCTCAAGGACAGGCATATAAATCTGTTGGTGCCTGATACTGAGGTTGGAGTGTCCATACTGGATGCCACATCCTCCACGATCAGCGCTGTTCCCTGAACCTCCTAGTTGCAGAGGGGAGGTGAGGGTAGGCACGCAATAGGTTCCTGCAACTGTCTATCATGAGCTGTGAGTAAGAAGCTGGAGTGTGCCTTTCCAGGCGCTGTGTGTGTCAATGGATGCCTCCAGCCTTGGCTGGGAGTGTACATGCACAGGTGTCTCCTTTGTAGCTGGACTGGCAAAGGAGATAGCTGCAAACAGGATGGTATAGCAGTGGGCAGACCTGTCAGCCAGCATGCAAGAAAGATCTAGTTTCAGGGAAGCAGACTAAGGTGGTTATTTACAAAAGGCAAAGCCACTTTGCACTACAAGTGCAAAGTGCACTGCAAGTGCAGTCTTTGTAGATCCGAGGGGGAAATGCAAGGGAAATAAAAAACAGCATTTTAGTCTGCACATGATTGGATAATAAAATCAGCAGAGCTTCCCCTCGTTTCAGATCTACCCCTCAAATTAACAGCGACTGCACTTCTTAGTGCACTTTGCACTTGTAGTGCAAAGTGGACTTGCCTTTCGTAAATAACCCCCATGTCTGTTTTTCCTGAACGACAATTTTTTCACTTTAGCTAGCACTCCTGTACAACCTATAAAGCTACAGTACATAAGTTGTATAATTCGAAAGATGGATTTATGTTAAATTCTATGTAAATCCTTTCACTAAAATCTCATTTAAGCTTTAGGAACATCAGTTGGGAGGAATGCTGGAATGATGTTTGCAACTGCAGGCATCATACCTGTATAACCACTTGAAGTCTAGCAATTTACTGGTACGTTGCTGGTCACTGGGTGGTAAAGCAGAACTAAACCCATCAATTTAATGGTTTCAAAAACAGTTGCATTCCAGGCATGCTGGGAATGCTAATGGTCACATTTGCTTGTGCTCTCAAGCAAACTGCCAAACCTTAAAATGGCTGATGTTATAACTGATCACATGTACAGCACCATGCCATTTGAAGATTAAACAGAGGCCAAGATGGCAGCTTCCTTGCTTAAAAAAGGATAGGAGGGTTTAGTTCCACTTTAAGGCATGGTCACACTAGTGCATGTTTTGAGGCAATTTGAAGTGTGATTATGTAGTGCAGCTTGTGAACAATTTTGATGGGATTTCATCCCTAATAGTCAAGGTGGCTGCTGCTTTGCTTGGAAGGAGAGTTGAGGGGTAAAAAAAAACATGAATTTGCTTTCCAAGTAGCATTAGAATTGCATGTACATGTGATTTCTGTACCTTTGAACTCTATGGGGCCAAAATCACTCTGGAATTGCACCAAAGGAGCACAGAAATGTTTTCCAAAATCACTTTGTGCTGAGTCCTGGACACCATTGAACACAATTTTAATTGTCATGCGATCCTGTGTGACTCAAGGTATTGTCCATATTCCAATTGCACACGTTCCTGGATAGCGGGTGCTGTAGCAACTATCAGCTGGAAACTGGGCTTGTCATGAAACAGCGCACATATTCGCCAGCACACTGTAGATCATCTTCTAGATTGTAAGCTCTAACGAGCAGGACCCTCTAATTCCTCCTGTATTGAATTGTATCCTAACTGTACTGTCTGCTCTCATGTTGTAAACCGCTGCGCAAACTGTTGGCGCTATATAAATCCTGTATAATAATAATAATCAGATATTGTCCAAAACTTTTATTGCAGAAAGATCACATTACAACGGACCAAGTGCAATGTTTTGGAGCCGTGCAGGACCCCATTGTCAGGCTTGTAATGTGATGATTACATGCCTGCCGAAGGGGTCCTACGTGACTCTGAAAAGTTGCACTTGGCCCTTTGTGATCTTTCTGCAATAAAAGTTTTGGACAATATCTGATGATCCACGGTGTGATGGCAAATACTTGTGTGACTCAAGTCTCACCTCAAATCACACTAGTGTGAGCAAGTCCTTATTCCACTTTAAAGTGGTAGTAAAGCCCGCTTTGTGATTTTTACTTACAGGTAAGTATATAATGAGGCTTACCTGTAGGTAAAATGAATATCTCCTAAACATGCACTGTTTAGGAGATGTTCACTCTGGATGCAGCCAGTTCCGTCACCGGCTCATGCGTTCTGAAGGTCTGGCATACCTTGCCGGACCTTCAGTGCTTAGACCTGGAACCTGAGGGCTTCCGTGCGCATGCATGGGAGTGAGGTTATTGTGGCCATTTACATATTCAGAACCCGGAAGAAAGGCCTGGGTAAGATGTCAGTGTGCTGCTGGAAGGCTTTGTTCAATTTTCATAATGTAATGCAATGCATACTAGCACATTATCCAATTGCCTCACAGGTGTTTTACTGCAGCGTGAATTGCCGTCATTGTAGGACGCATATATATGGTGATCTGTGGAAGCGCGTGCCTATTTTCTAGCGGGGGGGAGCCAATCAGTGGGCCTGGTGGACTTGATGTCCGCCGGCCACCCACGATCGCTCCACAGAGAGGCAAAACGGGGATCTGCCAGTGTAAACAAACAGATCCCCATTCTGTCAGGGGAGTAGAGTGAGATCATCTGTTCCTAGTGATTAGAATCAGCAATCTCTCTCTACTCCCTGTCAGTCCACTCCCTCCACAGTTAGAAACACATCTCCTAGTTTAACCCTTTCTTTGCAAGTGTCATTTATATAGTAATCAGTGCATTTTGATAGCACTGATCACTGTATAAGTGTCACTGGCCCGAAAAAAGGGTCAAAAGTGTCCGATCTGTCCGCCGCAGAAATCGAAGATCACCACCATTACTAGTAAAAAAAAAAATGATAAAAATGTCATAAATCTATCCCCTATTTTTTAGCTGCGATAACTTTTGTGCAAACCAATCAATATATGTTAATTGTTTTTTTTTTTTTACCAAACTTATGTAGAAGAATACATACTTTCACATAGGTTGGACTTGATGGACTTTTTTCGACCTCACCTACTATGTAACTATGTAACTATGTGTAGTACTGGTAGATTTGCAATCTACCGCACGTTAGGTAAATTTAGTAACTTGTTTGTTAGGAAGGTTGGGTTTGCCTCTGTTCCAGCTTGGCTGACGTTGTGTGTGTTTCCATGCTGACCGGTGGGTGTCACTGTTATCACTGGTGAGTGTTGGAAAGGCAATGTGTTGAAGCGTATGGATGCGCTTCTGTCCCGGAGACAACTCGGTGGAGGAGGTCCTCCGAGTTGCATTCTGGGCGAGGGTATTTATGGGACAGACGCCATATTTTGGGGTTAGTTTTTCAGCCACCTGCTGGCCCTCCTGGCCGACAGGTATGCGTTAAGGAGCTACCCCGTGGTCGTCTGTCCTGGAGGCCCACGATACTACGGCGCAGGGGTGGGTCCAGAGGCTTGTCTGGGGCCTACCTCCTCGGCCGAGGAATGGTCCTGAGCTGTCGGTCCCGTGTGACGAAGCTAGACAACTGAGGAGATCCCAGGGGAGGACCCGTCTTGGAGGGATCACGCAGCGTGCTGGTCTATAGGGGGGCCTGGGGCTTGGTGACTCGGTTGGAGGACGTATCCGAAAGTAACTACCCTGTTTCCCCGAAAATAAGACCTAGCGTGATTGTCGGTGATGGCTGCAATATAAGCCCTACCCCCCAAATAAGCCCTACCCTGTTTCCCTGAAAATAAGACCTACAAGGACTTTAACTAGGGCTTATTTGGGGGTAGGGCTTATATTGCAGCCATCACGCTAGGTCTTATTTTCGGGGAAACAGGGTATATAGCATAGTGTTGCCGGGTTGGCTTAAAGGTTCAGGCACTGTGACTGACATTCATTACAGAAAATCTGATACATCCTGTGGCAGAGGGGAGAACATTCCATACAATATCTGAATTCTACCCAAACATTTGTTAAAAGAACCCTAAAGGAAGATGTTTGAGTTTCTTCTGCAGTTTCCCTTTCGTCTCTTTCCTGCTATTTCCTAAGTCAAGTGTTTAATAAAGCATTGAAAACGTACTCCAGTGTTGGTGCGTGTATCATCTAGAGGTAAACTCAACGGAACCCTAGACCCGGTGCCGGTGAAACAGAGGGAAGCAGAGTGAAGGTAACAGACCCGCTTAAACCAGCAGCTCCACCGAGAGTTATTGATACATGTGGGGGCGTCGTCCGGGATTTGTTGACTGTCAATTCTCGCAACCCAGTGGAGTGTTTTACCGGGAGTTTACAGAGAGAGCTGGACTTTAAAAAAGAAAATAAGAGAATCTTTCAGGAAAAGGAAAGGTAAAACTGCAGGACTTTATTTCTGAGTGCGTAGATGGTGGGCGCCAGTAAAAGGCCCTAGAAGAACAAGTGTGAGGAGTTACCCTACTTTCTACCACGTGGGACGCGGGTATGTGTTTGGCGCCAGAGGAAAGGAGAGGCCTCGTGATCGTGCTGAGAAGATCAGAGTGTGGCCATGTCTTTTCCGGTGATGCAGCCAGTTGTGGGACCGAGAATGTTCCCTACAAGCACCGTGATGAATGCTGTGCTATCTGGAACTCTGCTTACGGATACTGGAGTTCGGTTGAAACTGTAGGGGAGGTTTGTCCTGTATACCTCAGGAGATGTTGAGGGATTGGGCATGATCTGCCATCGATGCGAAGGATTGGCTGTGCATCTTCGTCCATTTGGCCGATGTCTGCAATGTGGAGAGTACTTGTTTGTGGTGGAGCAACCTACCACGTCGCCCCGTGCTTATCGGATGAATTGGGCAACAGGTATCGCTACAGTAGAAGCTGCTACTGCTACAGAGAGAGAGCGACCGGCCGCTACTTTGCCTGTTGTTACTGACAATGTTCCAGAAGGAGACACTGCTGCTGTTGTCTCATCAGGGGACATTACTTTGATTTCTGCGTCCACTATGCCTACTCCTGTTGTACCTACTCAAAGGAAGGTGGGCTATGTGAAGGCTTCCTGCGGCCGTGGTGGAGGCCTACCCCAGAGGTTACCTGGACCGGAGCTACCAGAGTCCAGGTCAGGAACAGGGTAAGCCACTGTTGGGGAATGTGTCCGGGACTGTAAATAAATATTTGCCAGCGGAAGAGTTGGGAGATTCGGAAATAGAGTCCATGTCGGATCTTTCCAGTGATGATGACCTATTTGAGACTATGTCACAAGAGTTATTGTGGTCACAAAGTGAGGATGTTACTTCCGCTATGACTTTCCCTGAATGGACAGCCCTGAGTTCTGGGAAAACGTCACCCTGTGTGGAGCCACACAGTACTGTTGATGGGACTTTGCCAAAAGTTGCTAATTCACTGCAGACACCGGCTGGGTCTATGGTGAGCAAATCATTGGATTCCTGTATACCGCCTGGTATGGGGAGAGACAGATCTTTGCCAAAACTTGTCCGCTTACAGAGGAAATTGAACAAGCATGTGGCGGCGGAGTATGGTTTGGAGTTCCCCTATGTGCCCCGGGATATCATGCAGGAGATTGAAGCTAATCGGGAACTTCGGTACAGTGAGGCTGTTTGGAACTATTTGTCTGTACCTAAGCCCTTCAGAAACATTGGATGTTCTGTTAAGATGGAAGAACGTTTTAACGGATGCTTTGAACATTGGAATTTCGGTCTGCACATTTATGCTGACAAAGTGGTAATTTGCAGGCCGGGAAAGGACAATGTTGTGTATTTTATTACCACAGTGGATAAAGAGGGAAAGACACTGACTTTGCCAGATCCCCGTTTTTACTGGTAACTATGGACAAAAGAACTTTGAAGTTATTTAGCTAGTTAGCGTCAATGTAAAGAGATCTGCGTGGTCAAGATCTACATATTCTGTTCAGTGTTTAAATCCAAGGACTTCCTTTTTGCTAGCTGGATTTTGTTTCATAAAAAAAAAAAAAAAAAAAAAGGAGAAGAAGAATTTTATATAGGGATGGACTCCTAAAGAATTTTTTTTTTATATAGGTTATAGGAAGAGAGTTTCATTTTTAAATGAGGCTTTGCTCCTAATGTTGTGTAGGATGTACATATGTGTGTGTAACTATGTTTTCTTTTCAGGGATCATCGGATCTTATATTAAGCTGGGAGGCTTTTCAGCTAGTTAGATAGTGAGGTTGTGTACAATCATACTGTGGTTTTGTTTGCGGATGTAAACATAATGTATTATAGATGTAAGTCTTATAGTGTCTTTTACTGTCCTTTTTCTCTCTCTCTGTCTATCCAAAGTTATAAGAAACTCAAATGCTTACTCTCAGGCTTAGGAGTTATTGTCACAGTTTTTTTGGACAGACCTTGGGGACAACGTCTATTGTAGTGGGGGGAGTATGTAGCGCTGGTAGATTTGCAATCTACCGCACGTTAGGTAAATTTAGTAACTTGTTCGTTAGGAAGGTTGGGTTTGCCTCTGTTCCAGCTTGGCTGACGTTGTGTGTGTTTCCATGCTGACCGGTGGGTGTCGCTGTTATCGCTGGTTAGTGTTGGAAAGGCAACGTGTTGAAGCGTATGGATGCTCTTTTGTCCCAGAGACAACTCGGTGGAGGTGGTCCTCCGAGTTGCATTCTGGGCGAGGGTATTTATGGGACAGACGCCATATTTTGGGAATCGTTTTTTCAGCCACCCGCTGGCCCTCCTGCCCGACAGGTATGCGTTAAGGAGCTACCTCGTGGTCCTCTGTTCCGGAAGCCCACGATGCTACGGCGCAGGGGTGGGTCCAGAGGCTTGTCTGGGGCCTACCACCGCGGCCGAGGAATGGTCCTGAGCTGTCGGTCCCGTGAGACGAAGCTAGACAACCGAGGAGATCCCAGGGGAGGACCCATCTTGGAGGGATCACGCAGCGTGCTGGTCTATAGAGGGGCCTGGTGACTCGGTTGGAGGACGTATCCGAAAGTAACTATACAGCATAGTGTTGCCGGGTTGGCTTAAAGGTTCAGGCACTGTGACTGACATTCATTACAGAAAATCTGATACATCCTGTTTGTCACGGAACGTCCCACACTCCGCTTGAGTGCTTCCGTTATATACCACTTCCTCCCAGTCTGTATACAGATATCAGATATTCCAACCTCTCTGAGCAGAAAACAAGGCGACACTTGCTTCACTGCTAACATGGACTCACTTTATTCAGAACCAGAATACAGTCTTATATACACAGGCGAAGATTACTCTAACAATACAAACGTAACCTAATTAAAATGAGCTCCAATAGGAGTCGTCCCGTCTCCTACATTGTATAGAGGACAATGTGATCAGCTCATTCAATTAACACACATTACCATAAACATCAACACAGGGTTAATTAGAACAAACAACAATGAGTTGAATACCTTTAGAACCTAGACTAAACCTATTTACATTAAACCCATTATAGCTGACATCAGACAGGTGAGTGGAGATGATGACATTAGCATCTCCTCACAGGATGTGTCCCAACAGTATAATTCAGTCTTATCATTCTAATATGGCATATAACGGGTTCCAGAGTCTGTGTGTTTTGGGGGGACATGGAGCTGAATCCAAAGTAACACCAACCCCAGGGTCCCCAGGCATACAGCTCACAGAGAGCACCATTCCCCCAAATGCTAGGGCCCATAATCGGTGGGCAACAGGCTTGCATACAGTCCTCTCCAACAGCCTCTGTTCTGGCTAGGTCTGTGACACTGTTCATCCCGATACATCCTGATACATCCAGTTTCCCTTTCGTCTCTATCCTGCTATTTCCTAAGTCAAGTGTTTAATAAAGCATTAAAAACATACTCCAGTGTTGGTGCGTGTATCGTCCAGAGGTAAACTCAACGGAACCCTAGACCCGGTGCCTGTGAAACAGAGGGAAGCAGAGTGAAGGTAACAGACACGCTTAAACTAGCAACTCCACCGAGAGTTTTTGCTACATATGTAACTATATTGGCCTAAACTGAGGAAAAAACTTTTTTTTTTTTACTTTTTGTTTTGGATATTTATTATAGCAAAAACTAAAAAATATTGGTTTTTTTTTGTTTTGTTTTTTTTTTTTCAAAATCCTCGCTCTTTTTTTTTTTTTTTTTATAGCGCAAAAAATAAAAACCACAGAGGTGACCAAATACCACCAAAAGAAAGCTCTATTTGTGTAGAATAAAAGGACAATACTTTTATTTGGGTACAGCATCGCACGACCCTGCAATTGTCAGTTAAAGCGACGCAATGCTGCATTGCAAAAAATGGCCTGGTCAGGAAGCGGGTAAATCCTTCCGGGGCTGAAGTAGTTAAACAGCCGCAGTTTACTACCGCTTTAATACACAGCTGGCAGAATGGTAAATTGACTCAGCTGTCTTGTTCAAATGACCTTCCACAGTAAAAAAAAAAAATCTTTATTTATATAGAACCTCATTCATATGGCAGCCATTGTTCCGGGGACCAATAGGCTACACTTAAATGGCGTGTGTGAGGACGGAATGAGAAGCCCTGTGTATCCTCCTAGTGAAGAATGGGTTGATTTGAGTAGGGTAGCATCCGGAGTGGTGACAGTGCAGAGCCCGGACTGCCTATCACGTGACGCCGGGTCCCTCTCCGTTCTCTGTGTCCAGCATGCCGAGCCTGCCATTGGACCAGCTCCAAGTCACCCAGAGGGATCCGGGAACCGGAAGGCAGCGCTCTATCAGCGCCTTGGTGAGAGCTCCTCTATATGACACATCGCTGTGTGTTGTCTGCTTATTAGAAGCTGATGAGAGCTGATGAGGTAGCCATACCTGGTGACTCTGCTCCATTTATGACAATAGATTGCCTTCTAATTCAGGTTGGAATTTGAAACTATGACCAATATAGTCAGCATGCCTTTGGAATGTAAGCAGAGAAATATGGGGACATCGGAAAATCACCTGATGATGTCCTGGTAGAACCAGTGCTGTAATGCTGTCTACCTGTCATCATGCTGCTATTTATATAGGGATGAGTACATTATTGCCATGTGACTAGTAGATGGCATCTCATTGCTCTACTTCACATCCCCAGCAAGTGGCCAGGTGACAGGTACTCTTTATGGAGACGTCAGGGGTCTGAGCTGGCCGTACATTGATTGTTGTGGTTTGTTGTTTTTTTCCAAAGTAGCGATAAGAGTAAGGAAGGGTTATAACCTTTGTTTGTCATCTGTGTCCCATTGGGGAGATTTCCCTTTACTTCCTGTCCCATAGCCAAAAACAGGAAGTGAGAGTGAATTCCTGGTTGTCACCAGAGCTGTTGAAAGATTTCCCTTGTATTTCTGTTCTGATGACAACCCAAAATTAGGGATTTTCTTTCAATCTCAGTGAAAAGCAGGACCAATAGGGAGGGTGGATTTCCCTAATGGGGGCACAGGCAGCATTCAATTCCTTACAGGGTTCTAATCCTTTCACATTCTATCCAAAACTAATTAAAAAAAATAAATAAATAAAAAAAAAAAAAAAAAAAAAAAATATATATATATATATATATATATATATATATATATATATATATATATATATATATATATATATATATATATATAAGTTTTCCCTTAGTTACACTTTCAGCCTACAATGTGGATGAATGAATCTCCCACTGCAGCAATTGTATTTTGACACCTAGTCCCAGGAGCTGGCAACAGTTGCGTCTGATTGGATGGTCAGCCGTTTTTCAACCAAGGGATGTTGGGTGGGAGGGTTGCAACAGGGCCTACCACTGATCAAAATTTGTCCAGTTCATCAGGAATCTGACAAAATACACTCTGTGGTTGGCAAACTTTAGACCCCTAGCCTCCCCAGTCTTCTGCGCCAGGAGATCAAGCGTGATCCACAGTTTTCCCTGGATATTGACAGCTCTGAACCTGGAAATGCTCAGAGCTGAGCACTTCGGGGGTCACACTCTGCAGAGATCATTGGTGAATTGATGGTCCGCATCGTCCTCCTGCTCACCTTCCTGATGCTAATGTTTTGTATTTTTGGGGGGGAAGGGGGCTGAGGTTTCACACACTGTCACTTGTTTTGATGCTTTCAATGTCTGGGTATATGACCATGCCCAAGGAAATTAAAGCTGAACTTTACCCATAACATCTTGATAAAAAATAATGTTCTTTTAGCAAGGAATATACATTCCACATGAACAATTATGCTACCAAAATAAGTGTGTGCTGTAAATTGCCTTCAGCATTGCTCCTGTTTCTTCTTGCTGGAGGCTGCCATTTTGATGAAGCCAACAGCCCCTGAACAGCAGTAAATCATAAAAAAACAGTTACATAGCTGGGATTGTTAACTGTCACATTTTGCTTATCTCATCGACCAAACTGTCAAACCATCAAATGGCTGGTGTCATAACTGATCACATGTGTAGCACCATGGCAGTTGCAGATCAAACTGAAGCAGCTTCCTTGGCTGTAAAGCATAGGAGGGTTTAATTCTGCTTTAAGGCTGTCAACAGATCGGCCTCTACAAACTCGGCAGTGCCTTAAAATAAAAAGCAATTGAGCATGTGCAGAGCAGCGTGAGACAGTATATTACTGGATTTTAACCACTTCAGCCCCAGAAGGATTTATCCCCTTCCTGACCAGAGCACTTTTTGCGATACAGCACTGCGTCGCTTTAACTGACAATTGCACGGTCGTGCGATGTTCCACCCAAACAATCCAAATTGAGTGACAATTTAAAAAAAAAAGCAGTATTTTTTACTTTTCGCTATAATAAATATCCCCATAAAAATATATAAAAAAACGAATTGCTTTCTCAGTTTAGGCTGATATGTATTCTTCTACATATTTTTGGTAAAAAAAAATCTCAATAAGCGTATATTAATTGGTTTGCACAAAAGTTATAGCGTCTACAAAATAGGGGATAGATTTATGGCATTTTTATTATAAAATGTTATTTATTTATTTTTTTTTTTATTAGTAATTGTGGCGATCTGCGATTTTCTTTCTTTTTTTTTTTTTGTGACTGCGACATTATGGCGGACACATTGGACACTTTTAACACTATTTTGGTGGGACCATTGTCATTTATACAGCGATCAGTGCTATAAAAATGCACTGATTACTGTGTAAATGTCACTGGCAGGGAAGGGGTTAAACACTAGAGAGCGATCAAGGGGTTAAGTGTGTCCTAGGGAGTGAATCTAACTGTGGGGGGGGGGGGGATGGGCTACCACTGACATGACAGTGATCACTGCTCCCGATGACAGGGAGCAGTAGATCTCTGTCATGTCTTGTCACTAGGCAGAACGGGGAAATGCCTTGTTTACATAGGCATCGCCATGATCACGGGTAGAGGTCGACCGATATGGGTTTTTCTCTGGCCGATGCCAAAGCCGATATTTAGAAATCGCGGTGGCCGATGGCCGATATATGATGCCGATATATTAGGCCGTTTTTTTTTTTTTTTTTTTTTTTTTTTTCCCTTCATCTCATAAAATCTAACAGACCCGTTTTTCAGGCGCTTTTGGGCTAAAAATAGCACCTGTAAAACGGCTCCCTTGTAGTCTGTGTGAAAGCTCGAGTGCTTTCACACTGAGGCGATGCGCTGGCAGGATGTTAAAAAAAAGTCCTGCAAGCAGCATCTTTGGAGCGGTGTATACACCACTCCTCCACCACTCCTGCCCATTGAAATGAATGTGCACCGCTGCCGAAGCGCCTGCAAAGCGTTTCGGCAGCAGCGCTTCAGGGGCGCATTTAACCCCTTCTTCGGCCGCTAGCTGGGTTATAAGCGCCCCGCTAGCAGCCGAATAGCGCCGCTAAAATGACGGTAAAGCGCCGCTAAAATTAACAGCATTTTACCGTCAACGCATGCCCGCTCCAGTGTGAAAGCAGCCTTAAGTAATAAGTGATACAGAAAATTTTTTATATTTAAACATTTATTAAACAAAACAAACCTCCAATCAGTTCACTTGTATGTAGAATTTAGATTAAAAAAAATAACTATATCTTAAAATATTAAATACACAAAACAGGTAATCAAAACTTTTGGACGAAAAAAAATGGGCTAACTTTACTGTTTTTTATTTTATTTTTTTTTTTTTTATTTTTTTTTTATTTCATTAGTGTATTTTTAAAAAAAAAATTGCGTTTGAAAGACCGCTGCGCAAATACCGTGTGACATAAAATATTACAACAACCGCTATTTTATTCCCTAGGGTCTCTGCTAAAAAAAAATATATATATATATAATGTTTGGGGGTTCTAAGTGATTTTCTAGCAGAAAATACAGGATTTTTACTTGTAAGCAACAAATGTCAGAAAAGATTTAGTCTTTAAATGGTTAAACTGAGAACTTCTCCACGGAATTCAGTCTATTGATAAAAGAACCTGAAGAGATACAATGTTTCTTCTTATCAGACTTGGCAGGCTGCCCAGAGGAGGAGAGAAGAAAACTTCAGACAACTTGCAATTGACTTCAATTACAGAAGTCATTTGCAAGTCCCGCTGAATCGGCTTTTTTTATCAGCACAATCGGCCGATGCCGATTAAGTAAAAAAAGCCAAATATCGGCTGATATATCGGCCGGTGTCTTGCCGAGAATGTTCCCTCGGCGGGATAAGTTCCCCCCCTGTACTGCGCAGGCGCAGCGCCTGCGCAGTACATACTACTCTCAGCCGCCGGAGATAGCCGAAGCTCAAATGCTTCAATCAGCTGTACACGGCGCCTGCGCTCTGGGTCCAGGTTCCTTCCCCACCATCCAAGTGGACCTAGAGGGGGAATCTAAAAGTGCCGAGCGCAGCGAGGCCATGCCCGAAGCGTGATTTTCAGCTGTTCTGCTTCGGCTATTTCCGCCGATACCTACTGCGCAGGCGCAGTAGAGGGGGGAACTTATACGCCGAGCGGAACTTTCTCGGCAGAACACCGGCCGATATATCGGTCGACCTCTAATCACGGGACACCGGCAGACATTGAGTCTGCGGGACCCGAAGGCACGGTCATAAAGTACGCGGCTAGCGCGTGCGCGCCCACAATGCCGTGTCTTAAAGGAGACATACCTGTACGCCCATTTGCGCAGCTGTGCTATTGTGCCGACGTATATCGCCGTGCACTGGTTGGCAAGCGGTTTACCCATGGCCAGCTGTGCACTGTAGCTTTACCACTACATTGCGGGCTGGCTTTGCAGAATCGCCGGCCCGGGTGTGCTGTGATCGGCTCTTATCTTCCCCAGACACAACTCCGTGAACTCCGTAAACAACACAGAGCTGTGTTCAGTGACTGGGGATCTAGTTGCTTTTTCATTCCCTGCTAAGTAGAGAATGAAAACAACTAGCTCCCGGTAAAAGCAGTAACACACAAAAACATTTGTTAGGCACATATTTGACCCTTTTATCACCATAGATGTTGACCCTTTCCTGCCCAGTGTTATTAGGACAGTGACAGTGCATATATTTAGCACTGATCACTATAATAATGTCACTGGTGATGTCTGTGTCAGATTGTCTGCCGCACTATCGCAGTCACATTATAAGTGGCTGAAAGCCGCCATTGCTAACATTAAAAAAAAAAAAAACAAATTCCAGTATATATCCATTAGTTTGTAGACGCTATAACTTTCATGCAAAACAATCAATATACACGTGGGACATATAGCAGAATACATTTTGGCCAAAATGTATTAAGAGATTTGATTATTTTTTTGTAATATATTTGCTATAAAAACACATGTAATATGTGTTTTATAGCAGAAAGCAAAAAATAAATAAATAAATAATAATTTTTTGTTTATATAATAAAAAATAAAAGACCCAGTGTTGATCAAATACCACCAAAATAAAGCTCTTTGTATGAAAAATGATATAAATTTTGTTTTGGATATAGTATTGCATGACCGTGCAATTGTCAGTTAAAGTAGCGCAGTGCCGCATAGCAAAATATGACCTGGTCATGAAGGGGGTAAAACCTTCCAGAGTTGAAGTGGTTATTAAACAGCATAGACATGTTTTTCATAACTATATCTGCAAAAGGGGCCAGCCTCAAGTGATCAATCTAGCAGGACTTAATTTTCTGACTAAAGTTCCACTTTAAACGGTTAAAGTATAACTAAAGCCAAAACCTTTTTTTTTTTTTTTTTTTTTTTTTTTTTTTGAGGGGTTGGGAGGCTGATGAGTAGGGAGCCCCTGTTTTTTTTTTTTTTTTTTTTATTTCCCTTAAATGGTTGTAAACTCCCATACATGAATTGTACATACTGTAAATATCTCCTAAATGTGTACCGTTTAGGAGATATTTACTGTATATGCAGCCGATGACATCAACACGTGCGCTCTGAAGGAACGGCCACCCGTGCCGCTCCTTCGGAGCCCTGGGCTGTAACCACGGGAGTGATGTCCCGTGGCTCCAGACACGCACACAACCGGAGTCCGGATCTGGAAGGAAGACTCGGGGGAAGATGGATGCAGTGACACACATTGGTAGAGGGCTTCGTTTGCAGGTGTGTTTC